>NW_018408684.1:132955-177498 GCF_002113885.1 Mizuhopecten yessoensis
CCCCCCCCCCGACGGTAAAGCATAAAGCATGAACTAGTACATCTTCATTCATAAAACACAGAAACGGATGCATTTTCCCGGTAAGTTCTACTTAAAACACAGATACCGATACACCTTTCCATTGTATAGTATGTTATATGTATACAAACGTCTACTTCCATATATAATTCACCTGGAAAGGATTTTTTGTGTATAGATACAATTGTTTTTTGCAAACACTTTTCACTATTTGTGTAACATGTATAAATCTATTTTGTAGAAGTTAATGTACAAATGTAGTCTACACTGTCAGTGTTCAAATGGTGTGAAAAATAATAAAACACGTATAAGGTGTGACGTCATCAGAAATGTATTGATTGAACTACACCACATTAAAATTAATCATGTCACATGCATTAATCAGTAATACCCTTGTTTGTACTTTGAATCATAAAATCAATTTCAGAAATTCACCAAACTCCTGTCCTGTCTGCAGTGTAGACAGCAGAAATTAATTCAGATCGATTAATTATTTAACAGCCCGAGCTCAACCTTCCTAGAAATGTTTCAAAGTGTATAGATATGCGACAGTGTTTGGTTACCAGTTGAATATAGCACGTAGAAATTGATCATGTGGGTTTTATTGACACATAAAATCTGTAATTTTACGCGGAGGAAATATAATAAATCAAGCCGATTTCGGAGATACTATTTCCGAAACAACAACTCCTATTTAATGTGTACTTCCTCATATCAAACAAATGATATAAACTATTTTCGATCAGCTCGTCGTATTTTTTATTTATTCCTCTATAACATTAATATAACATTGTGTGTCGCGTGGTATCATATCTCCAATGTTTCGGACTGTCGTTTAAGTGTGTGGTACATTGTTCTTATAAACTGTGCCAACCTAGCGTTAAATGCAGCTGCAGAACTTTGACTTTGACTGCATACTTTTCAGGTTGTTTACTCTTTCTCATATAATTGATGACGTACATGTATACACATTTTCCTAGATTTGACGGGAGACATCACGAAGGTTGACAGTTGTGTTATCGGACACGCTAAGACCTCCGGAATACGTGGTTATGTAGTTCAGGATGTCTTTCCTCTTGTTGTGATGTCTCTTCAGTTCAGGTTGCTGTCTTTATTCCTTTTCTGGTGTCTCTTTAGTTCTTTTTGCTGTTTGTCTTTTAATTTTGGTGACTCTTAGGGGCCATGCTGCTTGTTTTGGCGTTTCCATGGTTCATATTGCTATCCTTCCCCTTGTTTTGGAGTCCCCTCGGTTCATATTGCTATCTTTCCCCTTGTTTCAGCGTTACCTTGGTTCATATTGCTATCTTTCCCCTTGTTTTGGCGTCCCATTGGTTTAAATTGCTGCCGTTCCCCTTATTTTGGCGTCCCTTGATTTATATTGTTATCTTTTCCCTTGTTTTGGCGTCCCATTGGTTTATATTGCTGCCGTTCCCCTTATTTTGGCGTCCCTTTGGTATATATTGCTATCTTTCCCCTTATTTTAACGTCCCCTTGGTTCATATTGCTATCCTTCCCCTTGTTTTGGAGTCCCCTCGGTTCATATTGCTATCTTTTCCCTTGTTTTGGCGTTCCCTTGGTTCATATTGCTGTTTTTCCCCTTGTGTTTTGCGTCCCCTGGATTCCTGTTGCTGTTTTTCCTCTTAATTTGATGCCTCTTCAGTTCAGGTTGCTGTCGTTCTTCCGGTCATGATGTCTCTTTAATTCTGATGTCTCTTTAATTATGATGTCCCTTTAATTCTGATGTCCCGATGTCCCTTTAATTCTGATGTCTCTTCCTGTTGTTGTATTTCTTCCAGTTTTATGTCTCCTAGGACCCTGTTATTATATCTCATTTTGCTTTGATGTTACAACAGTTCCAATGGCTGTTGTGTTTATTATTTGACTTCAGGTTTTGTCATTATGTTTTGCCGCTGTGGTATTTTAATCTACTTAAATACCAATAATGTTTTCTTTTAAATGTACCGCGTAACCTCAAGTCAATATCATAAAGGATTTATGTTTTCTTCAATTAATGAAGACTGACGTGAATAGCTGACAAAAACACGTAATAAAATCATCTTAAGGCCCCAACATACTTGTGAATGACCACGTGCTCGACGTATAACCTAGAACAAATACACTTTACCATACAAATCGATAAAAGCCATAAGGTTAGGATCTTACCGCGTTGATTGGGAATTTTAAACCTCCTTTCTGTCAAATGTTCAACTGATACAGCTCTGACTCGAGTTGTTTTCATAAAGTTTATCACCGCATCCTTGATTTAATTTGTTGATTCTTTTAGGGAAGACACGTCATTCTGTCTTCTCCTTTAATGTGTTGGTGGGTTAAGACTATATCAAGTATACATAGTTTATATTGTATTAAACTGATAATAGGTCTGATTCACTTTTCAACATATGGGAACAGTTACTTTTATTTGTGAATGGGCGTGTGGCTTGTGTGTGTGTGTGTGTGTGTGTGGCAGGGTTGTAGCACGTTTGTCGGGATTGTGTGCGTCATGTTTGTTCGGGTTTCTAAGACGTGTGTGTCGTGTGTGCGGCATGTTTGTTCGGGTTTCTGAGACGTGTGTGTCGTGTGTGCGTCATGTTTGTTCGGGTTTCTGAGACGTGTGTGTCGTGTGTGCGTCATGTTTGTTCGAGTTTCTAAGACGTGTGTGTCGAGTGTGTTGGACGTGTATGAGGCAGGCCATGACCTCTCAAAAACATGTCATAAAAATTACGTACCTAATGGTTGGTTTTTCAGGATGCAGATTGTATATTCTCGTAAAAGTTTATCAATATTGATTCATTATAAGGCTGAGAACAGCATGCAGAATTTTCTTTATAAGTAAGAATACCCCCTGGGCACATGTCGATGATTGGAGGTGTATTGACATATTTACGTATATAACATCCCATAATTTCTACAGGATGTGGCCAAATAAAGCATTTACTCCGGAAAGGTCAGCCGGTTACAAATAATTAACTTACGTCATACCATGTCAATTTAATTTCCTTATGTAAGTAAATGCCCCCTGGTACCGTATAAATCTGCCGGGCACTGCATACCAGTCACGCGCGCGAGGACATATGCGTGTGAACGTTCCATTATCACGTTGATTGACCGGATATTCTATTGTTTGGCATGGTATTGATAATGAGCACTGTGCCTCAATATGTGGCTTTATGAAATACCGGGTGTACAGACCATCAAATGCGCGCTCACCTATGTTTTGTAATTCGTATAAGTATGTGATGTGAATGATAAGCCCGTTGTCAGAATAATGTGATATGATCGATAGGCATGTCCCCGAAAGACTGAGTTACGAAAGTATAAATTGCTATCTCATTTCTGAGTGATAGCAATTTCAAGGGGTCCTTGTGTTGCCTGATGTACTGTGGGAATCGTATAAACGTGATAGTACGTCATTCCACAGGGCATGTGTGTAAAGGATAGGAAAATGATGCAAACATAACAAATGTTTCAATAAACTGAATAATATTCTAATAAATAATAAAGACTCCCAAAAAAAGTAAGAAAACAAAAACGCATCGATTTCGATTGCCCTCGTGAATAATCTCACCAGATTGCCCTCGTGAATAGCCTCACCAGATTGCCCTCGTGAATAGTCTCACCAGATTGCCCTCGTGAATAGTCTCACCAGATTGCCTTCGTGAATAGTCTCACCAGATTGCCTTCGTGAATAGTCTCACTAGATTGGCCTCGTGAATAGTCTCACCAGATTGCCCTCGTGAATAGTCTCACCGGATTGCCCTCGTGGATAGTCTCACCAGGACTAATATGCTCTCTCGTTGCTTTCTTGCCTGCGATGTAAATGATAATGTTTTATATAAGATATGCCTATATGTTCAATGAAACACTATGTTACACAGTGTATAGTCACCGGAAATATTAACGACCAGGGCTCGTATTCATGAAAGCGTTCTCATGCACAAACTCATATTCTGTGCTCAACCCAATTTCTTTTTCTGGTGGCAACTGGTTCATGGGTGCGAGTTGATTAAACATAAGGAAGGTCGATGGATTCCGATAGAAAATCACCTGGAGGCGACTGTGCTTTGTTCTATTGACATAGGTTTTAACTAGATTCACATTTTTTTTATATTTGTAGAAACAGAAATTCCGTTATTAAAAGTAACACCGGACGTGTATTCCACGTTATGAATTTCATTATTTTGTCACTATATGTTTCCCCAGTGAATCGACTATTTATATTGTAATTTCCCGAACTAGTCACCCGTGACAATATTAACAGAGACATAGACACAACTCTGTCGGCACTGAAATCAACACAGGAGAGTTCCAATGGTTACACAATCGATTTTTTCAAACGAAACTAAATGAACGTACCCACAGAAGGCAAATATATCCGATAAAATATTCATGAACAAAAAGCATATGCTGAGAACCTGGTGATATAGCAAACGGTCTATGGTAGGCCAACAACACTATATTAGCAGTATACTGACATACTAATCCTGCAAAGCAACCACAACATGAACTTACCACAGCATGAACAATAAGTAGATTTTCAATTATCAATTTTCTAAAGAAAGTGTCGTTTGAAATCGATTCCGTATAACAAAAAGATAGTGAAATTTCGAAGAAAAAACATCATACTATGGATGTTCACTCTGCCTTAAATTTACAAACCAATGAGACATTGTCAAATGAGGCCATCTA
The DNA here is from genome assembly GCF_002113885.1 of Mizuhopecten yessoensis. Classification (NCBI taxonomy): domain Eukaryota; kingdom Metazoa; phylum Mollusca; class Bivalvia; order Pectinida; family Pectinidae; genus Mizuhopecten; species Mizuhopecten yessoensis. The sequence goes on from NW_018408684.1 coordinate 137,660, forward strand.
ACAACAAATGTGTCTATTGTACAACACAGAGCCCCAGTGCTTTCAACAGCTGACATACAAAAGGTCTGTTTTTGATGGACGACATATCGCCATCAATTTACATTTTAATAACCATTCAAACAATACTACCTTTCCAATCTGTAGCACTTACCTATTCTGAATGTTATGTATATTGCATAGCACGTGTCAAATTAATAGAATTGTAAGGGATGTTTGAATCAAGGGTACAGGTGTCCTCTATCATTGATTGGTTGCTTGCATTACAATACAGATGCGTCAAGGTAAAGTCACGTTATTTCCATTTCTAACCAATCAACGAACAGGACGATGTCAATAGCACTTCCTGTAAGGATTGTTTGTATTGTTGGAGTGCTGCGGATCTGGTGTACGGATATCGTTTCTGTCGTTGAACAAGTTACATAGTATTTATTGGAAATAAGTGTACTGTAAAATTTAAAAAAAAAGAATAATAGATTTCAACTCAAATGCAATAAAGTTGACTTTGAAATTGGAACGTGTCTCTCTGGGGTTTTAATTTGCGAGGATGAATAATTCGGGGATTTTTTTTTATGGAAATGTGATATGTACACAGAACAAGGAAGCTATTCTTTACCGCTCAGCGCTAACAGGCTGATACCTCTCGTGTCGTGCAAATGCAGAAATGCATTTAGTGACATCCGTGAACCAAAGTTACGATTATGGTGCGGACCGCGCAAGTAACCCCTAATCATACAACTTGGTTCTATCACTAGGGATTGCTAAACCACACCCAACCAATCGAAATCATGCATGACTTCAATGTCATACATTGTCATATTCCTGCAACCCGGAGTCATTCATGTTTTCGTTAATTTCATACAGCGCCATGGAACAGAGATCATGCAGGTCATGAATTGCTTAATATGTGTAATACTTTGTAATACTTTGTAATACTTTGTAAACAAGTGTCATACGCTGTCATGTTTGCATTGCGCCTGTTAGTTATTGGTCATGCATGACTTGGTATGTGTCATCAGTTACTACGTTACAGCGACCCTCCCTGTCAGAGGCACGTATCCTATTCTATTAACACTACATTAGCCCGTATAAATTAAAGCAATCAGTTACAAGGTATCTTCAATAATTAAATCGAACGCATCATATCCATATTCATTTCGATATTTATCAAATTCCATACGGATACAAAACGCATGATTACAATACAAATTTGCATGCATTTCTCATTAGAATGTTTACCTGGGTGGGCACACCTTTAATAACAAACCAATAAAAGCTGCTTAAGTCTGCATGCAAAGGCCGAAATATGCCACGCTTTCTTATAATCACATTTCATTTATATTTTTTATTTAAATTTATCCATTAATGTTTAATTTGATCAGAAAAATATTATATCGACATATCAATTAGGGTGTTTGTAACATATTTGTTATTCAGCGTCATAGACATTTTTTATATTCATGCCTATCTGACTCGACAAGCGTTTCTAGGACACGCTCTTCCGCTAAGTGTTCCTGCTTCTCTACAAGCGTTTATACACATGGTCTATAGTGTATCCATACCTTCTCTACAAGCGTTGATAAACATGTTCTAGAGTGTATCCATACCTTCTCTACAAGCGTTGATAAACATGTTCTAGAGTGTATCCATACCTTCTCTACAAGCGTTGATACACATGTTCTAGAGTGTATCCATACCTTCTCTACAAGCGTTGATACGCATGTTCTAGAGTGTATCCATACCTTCTCTACAAGCGTTGATACACATGTTCTAGAGTGTATCTATACCTCTCTGCAAGCGTTGATACACTTGTTCTAGAGTGTATCTATACCTCTCTACAAGCGTTGATACACATGTTCTAGAGTGTATCCATACCTCTCTACAAGCGTTGATACACATGTTCTAGAGTGTATCCATACCTTCTCTACAAGCGTTGATACACATGTTCTAGAGTGTATCCATACCTCTCTACAAGCGTTGATACACATGTTCTAGAGTGTATCCATACCTCTCTACAAGCGTTGATACACATGTTCTAGAGTGTATCCATACCTCTCTACAAGCGTTGATACACATGTTCTAGAGTGTATCCATACCTCTCTACAAGCGTTGATACACATGTTCTAGAGTGTATCCATACCTCTCTACAAGCGTTGATACACATGTTCTAGAGTGTATCCATACCTCTCTACAAGCGTTGATACACATGTTCTAGAGTGTATCCATACCTCTCTACAAGCGTTGATACACATGTTCTAGAGTGTATCCATACCTCTCTACAAGCGTTGATACACATGTTCTAGAGTGTATCCATACCTCTCTACAAGCGTTGATACACATGTTCTAGAGTGTATCCATACCTCTCTACAAGCGTTGATACACATGTTCTAGAGTGTATCCATACCTCTCTACAAGCGTTGATACACATGTTCTAGAGTGTATCCATACCTCTCTACAAGCGTTGATACACATGTTCTAGAGTGTATCCATACCTCTCTACAAGCGTTGATACACATGTTCTAGAGTGTATCCATACCTCTCTACAAGCGTTGATACACATGTTCTAGAGTGTATCCATACCTCTCTACAAGCGTTGATACACATGTTCTAGAGTGTATCCATACCTCTCTACAAGCGTTGATACACATGTTCTAGAGTGTATCCATACCTCTCTACAAGCGTTGATACACATGTTCTAGAGTGTATCCATACCTCTCTACAAGCGTTGATACACATGTTCTAGAGTGTATCCATACCTCTCTACAAGCGTTGATACACATGTTCTAGAGTGTATCCATACCTCTCTACAAGCGTTGATACACATGTTCTAGAGTGTATCCATACCTCTCTACAAGCGTTGATACACATGTTCTAGAGTGTATCCATACCTCTCTACAAGCGTTGATACACATGTTCTAGAGTGTATCCATACCTCTCTACAAGCGTTGATACACATGTTCTAGAGTGTATCCATACCTCTCTACAAGCGTTGATACACATGTTCTAGAGTGTATCCATACCTCTCTACAAGCGTTGATACACATGTTCTAGAGTGTATCCATACCTCTCTACAAGCGTTGATACACATGTTCTAGAGTGTATCCATACCTCTCTACAAGCGTTGATACACATGTTCTAGAGTGTATCCATACCTCTCTACAAGCGTTGATACACATGTTCTAGAGTGTATCCATACCTCTCTACAAGCGTTGATACACATGTTCTAGAGTGTATCCATACCTCTCTACAAGCGTTGATACACATGTTCTAGAGTGTATCCATACCTCTCTACAAGCGTTGATACACATGTTCTAGAGTGTATCCATACCTCTCTACAAGCGTTGATACACATGTTCTAGAGTGTATCCATACCTCTCTACAAGCGTTGATACACATGTTCTAGAGTGTATCCATACCTCTCTACAAGCGTTGATACACATGTTCTAGAGTGTATCCATACCTCTCTACAAGCGTTGATACACATGTTCTAGAGTGTATCCATACCTCTCTACAAGCGTTGATACACATGTTCTAGAGTGTATCCATACCTCTCTACAAGCGTTGATACACATGTTCTAGAGTGTATCCATACCTCTCTACAAGCGTTGATACACATGTTCTAGAGTGTATCCATACCTCTCTACAAGCGTTGATACACATGTTCTAGAGTGTATCCATACCTCTCTACAAGCGTTGATACACATGTTCTAGAGTGTATCCATACCTCTCTACAAGCGTTGATACACATGTTCTAGAGTGTATCCATACCTCTCTACAAGCGTTGATACACATGTTCTAGAGTGTATCCATACCTCTCTACAAGCGTTGATACACATGTTCTAGAGTGTATCCATACCTCTCTACAAGCGTTGATACACATGTTCTAGAGTGTATCCATACCTCTCTACAAGCGTTGATACACATGTTCTAGAGTGTATCCATACCTCTCTACAAGCGTTGATACACATGTTCTAGAGTGTATCCATACCTCTCTACAAGCGTTGATACACATGTTCTAGAGTGTATCCATACCTCTCTACAAGCGTTGATACACATGTTCTAGAGTGTATCCATACCTCTCTACAAGCGTTGATACACATGTTCTAGAGTGTATCCATACCTCTCTACAAGCGTTGATACACATGTTCTAGAGTGTATCCATACCTCTCTACAAGCGTTGATACACATGTTCTAGAGTGTATCCATACCTCTCTACAAGCGTTGATACACATGTTCTAGAGTGTATCCATACCTCTCTACAAGCGTTGATACACATGTTCTAGAGTGTATCCATACCTCTCTACAAGCGTTGATACACATGTTCTAGAGTGTATCCATACCTCTCTACAAGCGTTGATACACATGTTCTAGAGTGTATCCATACCTCTCTACAAGCGTTGATACACATGTTCTAGAGTGTATCCATACCTCTCTACAAGCGTTGATACACATGTTCTAGAGTGTATCCATACCTCTCTACAAGCGTTGATACACATGTTCTAGAGTGTATCCATACCTCTCTACAAGCGTTGATACACATGTTCTAGAGTGTATCCATACCTCTCTACAAGCGTTGATACACATGTTCTAGAGTGTATCCATACCTCTCTACAAGCGTTGATACACATGTTCTAGAGTGTATCCATACCTCTCTACAAGCGTTGATACACATGTTCTAGAGTGTATCCATACCTCTCTACAAGCGTTGATACACATGTTCTAGAGTGTATCCATACCTCTCTACAAGCGTTGATACACATGTTCTAGAGTGTATCCATACCTCTCTACAAGCGTTGATACACATGTTCTAGAGTGTATCCATACCTCTCTACAAGCGTTGATACACATGTTCTAGAGTGTATCCATACCTCTCTACAAGCGTTGATACACATGTTCTAGAGTGTATCCATACCTCTCTACAAGCGTTGATACACATGTTCTAGAGTGTATCCATACCTCTCTACAAGCGTTGATACACATGTTCTAGAGTGTATCCATACCTCTCTACAAGCGTTGATACACATGTTCTAGAGTGTATCCATACCTCTCTACAAGCGTTGATACACATGTTCTAGAGTGTATCCATACCTCTCTACAAGCGTTGATACACATGTTCTAGAGTGTATCCATACCTCTCTACAAGCGTTGATACACATGTTCTAGAGTGTATCCATACCTCTCTACAAGCGTTGATACACATGTTCTAGAGTGTATCCATACCTCTCTACAAGCGTTGATACACATGTTCTAGAGTGTATCCATACCTCTCTACAAGCGTTGATACACATGTTCTAGAGTGTATCCATACCTCTCTACAAGCGTTGATACACATGTTCTAGAGTGTATCCATACCTCTCTACAAGCGTTGATACACATGTTCTAGAGTGTATCCATACCTCTCTACAAGCGTTGATACACATGTTCTAGAGTGTATCCATACCTCTCTACAAGCGTTGATACACATGTTCTAGAGTGTATCCATACCTCTCTACAAGCGTTGATACACATGTTCTAGAGTGTATCCATACCTCTCTACAAGCGTTGATACACATGTTCTAGAGTGTATCCATACCTCTCTACAAGCGTTGATACACATGTTCTAGAGTGTATCCATACCTCTCTACAAGCGTTGATACACATGTTCTAGAGTGTATCCATACCTCTCTACAAGCGTTGATACACATGTTCTAGAGTGTATCCATACCTCTCTACAAGCGTTGATACACATGTTCTAGAGTGTATCCATACCTCTCTACAAGCGTTGATACACATGTTCTAGAGTGTATCCATACCTCTCTACAAGCGTTGATACACATGTTCTATAGTGTATCTATACCTCTCTACAAGCGTTGATACTCATGTTCTATAGTGTATCCATACCTTCTCTACAAGCGTTGATACACATGTTCTTTAGTGTATCCATACGTTCCGCGGACACGTTCTGTTGGTGTGTTTTCATGTCACGCTAAGCGTTTCTATGACACACTTTACAGGACGTCACACATAACTTGCGATCATCTCAAAATAACATTATATATATATACATTTTATATGGACTTTTTGTCAATGTCTGCCAATATCTATGTGATTTGATAGCTATATAGCTTATATATATTGTAAAATGTTATAAAAATAAATAATAGCTGTGGAAGTGTTTTGTGTGTGATGTGAGAAGTGTGAATGTATTTGCATTTCAGTTATGTTAATTAAGAAGGAGTTACATCCCTTTTAATTTTTTAGTTTATAATTTTTATTTCAAAATTGATGTATTGATTAAATCAAATCAAAAATAACAGAATCCGTTACTTTAGCTACCGCTGGAGAGAATTTATATAGGCCTTGCCTGTTATTCCATCTAATTGACTTGTATCAACTTTGTCAATAAAATTTGTTGAAATGAGAAAAAAAATGAAACATTGTATTAGATGACACACATTTTCCTACATCCTCATTGGCTGGATCGTAACCACGTGGTGGTCCGTGTTTTGAGATATTGACCCAGTGTTACTATTTTTTTAAACTGCAGGTTAATATTCAATTTATGAAGTCATTTCAATTGTAACGTCACAATGTTTTATACCAAATGCAGTACATGACTCTTGACAATTTTCATACGTCCATCTTTTTTAATGATTCAAATGTTCTTTAACACCTTATATTAAGGAATTTCATCATGTAGTTATATAAAACATCTATATAATGCCATTCCTTAAGTTTTCCTCTCTCTGATCGTCAACATATTTATATTTTACCTCTTTTTCTTAAGATTTGTTTTGTACGTTTCAAACCACTTATCGTTATACCTCTTTATAAAGCCAATGTTTCCTCCGACAATGGTGCCAGCATAATGATGTTCAAATGTATCAATGATATTTCATTACAGCCAAGTCAAGTTACTAGTATTAAGTCTTGGCTTTGAAAAAGCATATTGACTCAGTCTGCTACTGTAGCAATTTCATGCAGCTTCATTATCTTAAATTGTCAATATATCTTTTGTTTTTGAATTTTCAGCCATGGATATCAACGTGACCGCGGTCCTCAGTATGTTCCTGTCCCTCCTTCTCATCATGCCCGCCCTCTCCATACCTCTAGACAGCCAGGAAACACAGGTAAATATTGTCCTTGTTATTACATCATGCCCGCCCTCTCCATACCTCTAGACAGCCAGGAAACACAGGTAAATATTGTCCTTGTTATAAAAGCATGCCCGCCCTCTCCATACCTCTAGACAACCATGAAACACAGGTAAATATTGTCCTTGTTATAAAAGCATGCCCGCCCTCTCCATACCTCTAGACAGCCATGAAACACAGGTAAATGTTGTCCTTGTTATTACATCATGCCCGCCCTCTCCATACCTCTAGACAGTCAGGAGACACAGGCAAATATTGTCCTTGTTATAAAATCATGTCCGCCCTCTCCATTCATCTAGACAGTCAGGAAACTCAGGTCAATATTGTCCTTGATATTACATCATGCCCGCCCTATCCATACCTCTAGACAGTCAGGAAACTCAGGTCAATATTGTCCTTGTTATAAAATCATGTCCGCCCTCTCCATTCATCTAGACAGTCAGGAAACACAGGAAAATATTGTCCTTGTTATTACATCATGCCCGCCCTCTCCATACATCTAGACAGTCAGGAAACACAGGTAAATATTGTCCTTGTTATAACATCATGCCCGCACTCTCCATACACCTCTAGACAGTCAGGAAACTCAGGTAAATATTGTCCTTGATATTACATCATGCCCGCCCTCTCCATATCTCTAGACAGCCATGAAACACAGGTAAATATTGTCCTTGTTATAAAAGCATGCCCGCCCTCTCCATACCTCTAGACAGCCAGGAAACACAGGTAAATATTGTCCTTGTTATAAAAGCATGCCAGCCCTCTCCATACTTCTAGACAGTCAGGAAACACAGGTAAATATTATCCTTGTTATAAAAGCATGTCCGCCCTCTCCATACATCTAGACAGTCAGGAGAGACAGTTAAATATTCGCCATCATTGCAGTAAGGAAATGTTCCATTTAATATGATCACTCCCTACTCTCATGACACGCAGGCTTACTTTTGGACATCGGATAGACGCGTCCAGTGGCCGCGCCGCTAGCCCGTGTCTATTACCGTTACACACACTCCCTCTTAGCCTTTGGGGATTCACTTCAGAAAGAGACATTATTCGATAGCCAGGATACTGAAACAGCTATTGTGTGATAAAACAAGCCGTGTCAATAGGATTTGTGGTCTGTGGTGGTAAGATATTTTATTACGTGTCCATATTACTTAGCACTTTGTACCATCGTTATCATCAGACACTGTTGTACCCTTTAACCATTCACAAAACAGTGTGTTACATATCAACTAGTCACAAAACAGTGTATTACATATCAACCAGTCACAAGACAGTGTATTACATATCAACCAGTCACAAGACAGTGTATTACATATCAACAGTCACAAAACAGTGTATTACATATCACCAGTCACAAGACAGTGTATTACATATCAACCAGTCACAAGACAGTGTATTACATAGTCAGTCACAAGATAGTGTATTACATATCAACCAGTCACAAGACAGTGTATTACATATCAACTAGTCACAACACAGTGTATTACATATCAACCACTCACAAGACAGTGTATTACATATCAACCAGTCACAAGACAGTGTATAATATATCAGTAAGTCACAAGACAGTGTATAACATATCAGTATGTCACAAGACAGTGTATTACATATCAACCAGACACAAGACAGTGTATTACATATCAGTCAGTCACAAGACAGTGTATTACATATCAACTAGTCACAAGACAGTGTATTACATATCAACCAGTCACAAGACAGTGTATTACATATAACCAGTCACAAGACAGTGTATAACATATCAGTCAGTCACAAGACAGTGTATTACATATCAGTCAGTCACAAGACAGTGTATTACATATCAATCACTCACAAGACAGTGTATCACATATCAGTCAGTCACAAAACAGTGTATTACATATCGATCAGTCACAAAACAGTGCATTACATATCAACCACTCACAAGACAGTGTATAACATATCAGTCAGTCACAAGACAGTGTATTACATATCAACCACTCACAAACAGTGTATTACATATCAACCACTCACAAGACAGTATATTACATATCAACCACTCACAAGACAGTGTATTACATAGCAACGACTCACAAGATAGTGTATCACATATCAACCACTCACAAGATAGTGTATCACATAGCAACCACTCACAAGACAGTGTATTACATATCAACCACTCACAAGACAGTATATTACATATCAACCACTCACAAGACAGTGTATTACATAGCAACCACTCACAAGACAGTGTATCACATAGCAACCACTCACAAGATAGTGTATCACATATCAACCACTCACAAGACAGTGTATTACATATCAACTAGTCGCAAGTGTATTACCCATCAGCCAATCACAACACATTGTATTATAATCAACCACTCACAACATAGTGTATTATTTACCAGTCACAAGACAGTGTATAACATATCAGTCAGTCACAAAACAGTGTATTACATATCACCCTGCCACAAGACAGTGTATTACATATCAGTCAGTCACAAAACAGTGTATTACATATCAACAAGTCACAAGACAGTGTATTACATATCAGTCAGTCACAAAACAGTGTATTACATATCGATCAGTCACAAAACAGTGCATTACATATCAACCACTCACAAGACAGTATATTACATATCAACCACTCACAAGACAGTGTATTACATATCAACCACTCACAAGACAGTGTATTACATAGCAACCACTCACAAGACAGTGTATCACATAGCAACCACTCACAAGATAGTGTATCACATATCAACCACTCACAAGATAGTGTATCACATATCAACCACTCACAAGACAGTGTATAACATATCAGTAAGTCACAAAACAGTGTATTACATATCACCCAGTCACAAAACAGTGTATCACATATCACCCTGCCACAAGACTGCTATTCATATAAGTCAACCGTAGTCACATTCTCGATGACACCAGAGTTACATCATCAGAAACATTTGAGCGACTTTCCTGTTTTTCCGGTAATGGGTCAGTGTGAAGTTACAAGAATTCTAAAACAAAATATCTAACACGGTGAGGTGACACCCATATATTGACTTTTGCGGTGTAAAATTGTATGATGAACCTCTATCGGGATAATATACAAATAGAAGACTGAATTACTCCCATGGAGCCTTCACTATTGAACTTGTTTTGAATAATTAATATAAACAATTCTGATGCACAAGTACCGTGGGACGTTATTCTCGTGTGCATTTGCATAAAAACAACGAACCTCTATCTTCCCGAGTATCAGATTGCACTGACATTACAATAACGTTAAACGCCACTCCATCAAATTCGCCGAGTCCTTATAAACGTTGTTATTACAGTGAAATACCAACGGGGAACCATAGGTACAAAGGTTAGGGCAGAGGTCGGATGATAGCAAAGTCAAGATTTCGTATAACGCATCGGACAATGATATCATACATTTAAACGATGAAATGGTGTCAGAGTTAACATGGAGCTATAACCTTACTGCTAAGACACGTGACGTTTGACTGTAATATCAATCATAAAGACCTAGGTCCGTATTCATGAAACTGTTCCTATGCTGAAGCAATATTTCTGTGCTCAAGCCGACTTTCTTGTAACCTGCTTAAATCATGTAACATGTTAAAAAAGTCAAGTGTAAACACTTAAAAAAGTAATCAGCTTAAACCCTTTCAAAATATCTTACCTATCATTGCTAAAATATTCATTTTATATTAATTTGTAATTGGCAAAGGAAAGTGGTCTTGAGCACAGAATCTTGGTTTGAGCATGAGAATGGTTTCATGAATACGGGCCCGAATGATTAATATAATTTTAAAGACAGTAGCATGCAACACTTGACATGAGACCAGTTTATAGAGGCTCAGACATGTACCCAGGGGTGTAGAGAGCGAAAGTGAACATAACCCCTGGATATCGAATATGGGCTATTGTGGGGACGTTAAACTCCAAACAAATTGTATTCCGATACTCTTGAAAATTCTTTCATACTTAAACAGATACAATTACTAAAAAATATAGAAATTATATCGGTTTGGCCATATTCATATTAATTAATCCATATCAATACAGAAGAATTGAACATTATCTTTTCAATGCTACACTGCATTTGCGTCTTTAGCATTTCGTGCGTGGCTTACATAATAGCAATGGTGCGTCCCTCGTCAACCGCCGAGAACATTTCACTGTATACGTGTTGAAAAAGACTTCAATCAAACCACCATTCATATGTCAGTTTAAGACATGTCAAAGGTTTTCATTCGAAACATACGTTCTGCATGATGAATCGGTCGTGTAATCAACGACTTGAATCCCCAATAACAGCAGTCATTTCTATAAGTCAAAGGAAACCGATGACAAAGATACATTTCCCAGGAAACTGAGGTGTAATCAATTTCTCGGAGCAGAGAGGCAAACACACTTCTTACGAGCTTTCAAGGTAATCAACCCAATCTAGAAGAGCTATAGGAAAAAAAAGTAATGAGGGTTCGGTATCAGGCAAAGATAGGAAACTACACAGGTAATAACTCACCGGCGGGAAAGCAATCATACTTTCTGGAATGATACAGGTGAGAAAGACGCGAGCTGATTATGTGCGGGTGACCGTTAGCTGTTAATGCTACCTAATCAAACGATTCCAGTTCTCCCAAAAGTACTTTTATCTGATTGAACAGTTGGAACAATTCAATACATTTCTGCTTCTTTACCTTCAGAAACTTGTAACGGGATGGAAATCAAGTTGATGAGTTTTAAATAACACATTTATTTAGTAACAGACTTTTAAAAATGCAATCCATATACCATACACTTTGGGATTAGAAGGCAACGCATGGTTTCTAAATTGCCTATCGCATCGCATAATTGTCACATGCGCATCAAACATTTTACCAGACTTTGTTGTTTTTATATGGAACATAATAGCATGGCATTAACCCGAGTTTAATTACTCTGGTGGTAATACAAATAAAACGACAGAGTATCACAGCATACAGAACATCGCTCACTTAGCACCATCAACAGGCTCAAACAAACTCACCAGGAAACAGTGTAATCACTAGCATTACCTATTCAGTATAATTTCATCATGTAAACATATCGCGAATGAGAAAAAGGGACTACTTTTGCATTTAATGCATCTATTCATATGCTATGAACTTTAGTTATTTTACAACAACTATGAAGTCAGTGATTAAAAAAAAAAATCAAAATGATGCAGTTGTTATTCAAGGTAATACCTCAATCCCGTTAGCATTACTTGATTTCCCGCTGTAGGAGACAACAGTCTTTGAACACAGTGCAACGTTAATGCATCCGCAAATATATAAAATGAATTTGTTCTTGTTTGTTTTCTCTCACTCGTGATAGGTACAAATGTACCTGTGATAGTATTAAGGAGCGTGTCGGTGGTACTACACCCAAATATTAGATACAGAACACAAATATACCAAGTAGTCGTATATCTGGATTGAAAACCAAGCTTAACTTGTACACTACAACCCCTTAAATACCCTACAAGTTGAATGATTTTTTGTTCGTTTTTCTTCATTTTGATATTATTTTTATTCTATCTTCAGGATTATTTTTAACAGTTTCATGTGTCTTAAATATCTTTAAATGCCGATAAACCTTGGAATGTTGCAACATGTCCAGTTTTAAATCATGGCAATACCCCCAAACATGCTATTTGAAACTTTACTTGATCTTCATTTGTAGGAGACTACAGTCTGTATACACTGTTACAATGCAATACAAACGTTGATATCACTGTGAAGTGTTCACAGATAGTTGTCTAACTGTTTACCTGGGGAAGACCACGTGTATATTGGCAACGGTTCTCTACCTCGCGCGCGTCATCAAATAATAGCGAAAACATCACACATACTGGAACAAAGCATGGAAATGTAGCGCCCACGGGCTCGTGTTGGAATAATAGCAATCGCATTTACTAAAAAGTCTCATGTGAGAACAAATAGTTTTACAACACTGTTAGTTAATTGTTTCGTTGTTTCACCCTGAGGAGAAGCAAATAGATGTAAAACACTAAAACTTGTTGATTTCAGGAACACCTTGAGGAGAAGCAAATAGATGTAAAACACTAAAACTTGTTGATTTCAGGAACACCTTGAGGAGAAGCAAATAGATGTAAAACACTAAAACTTGTTGATTTCAGGAACACCTTGAGGAGAAGCAAATAGATGTAAAACACTAAAACTTGTTGATTTCAGGAACACCTTGAGGAGAAGCAAATAGATGTAAAACACTAAAACTTGTTGATTTCAGGAACACCTTGAGGAGAAGCAAATAGATGTAAAACACTAAAACTTGTTGATTTCAGGAACACCTTGAGGAGAAGCAAATAGATGTAAAACACTAAAACTTGTTGATTTCAGGAACACCTTGAGGAGAAAAGACCGAAATACATGGACACAAGGGAGTTGGGCGACATGATGCAAGAGCTTGTCTACAATGCCTTAAAAGAAGTAAGTTAGAATACCTATCAGAGTTCACAGTTCGGACATGATCCTATAGGTTCCCCATTGACTACAAAGTCTTTCACGGCCAGACCACGTTGATAAGTCTGGTGTTGTCTGGTGGGCGTGCTTCTTTATTAACGCTTAGAGCCATTGTGTCGAATCCTTATATCGTTGAAACACTCGCAGTTCATTTGTCAGGGTATTATATTGCTTTTGTTTAAGATAGCCCTCTTGCTTACTCTTAAGTAAATAGCAACTACATGGTATTTGCATCCGTTTGTCGCAGTATTCATACGCGTACTGTCATGGTTGTTAGGAGGACGTTAAACTCCAGCAGCATGGCTCCATGGCGTGATGTTTTGCTAGTCAGAAATTATATAAAAAAATGTGTACTAGCATGTTTGTTTACAATCACGAAACAACCTAACGCCTTCCAGGGTTGGCAAGTACCTTAACGCTCACATTTTATGCATAAACGCTAGCTAAACTCCTGCTCTATTATATTGTCCATCTGGCTAAAGAAGACCATCAGTAGCTAATGTATTCTCAGTCGTAGGTACACGTACGTAAGTCTGACGGTTTCCAAATATTATTACCACGTGTTCAAATAACATGGATAAGGGGAGATAACCCAAACTTGCTTTAGCGCTCTATCGTTTTGTTTTGTTTGGTGCCTCCTTATGTGTAATGATTGCGTAGATATTGGTAGTTGTGGCGGAGATGGAATGTTGGTGTGTATGGCTCCTTGCGATAGTGCTGATCTGATGCCGACTTTAGAGTGCTACCTCACTGCACTACCATGCCGAAAGCACACAGGACACTATTCTACCCCGACACATTATACTGACATCGGGTTCAGTGTTTGTTTAGTCAGTATTCACTTAGTCAGAATGACCACCTGATATCTGTCGAAGGGTCGGATATGTGAATTTATAGTTCGGAAATTGACATGTTTTTTCAACATCCAATTATAGGTCTAAACATTTATTAATGTCACAAAACAATAATGAGATATCTCCACACCAGATTGTCGTAATGACTACTGCCGCTCTCTTCACTGCAGCTTGTCAGTAAAGGGAAGGTGAACGAGGAAGTGTTCCCAACGCCAGAAGGGTTCGTAGAGAAGAGCGAGGCACCCTCCGAAACAAACAGCGTTGACAAGAGGAGGCGCCATCTGTCGTACTGTCTCAGAAGGAGTGGACCAAACTTTGTGCCCTACCCATGTTATAAGTATGGAGGTGAGTTATCACAATAAACGGTCGGTGTGTAAAGGGCAAAAACGGAAGTATAAATAAACGGAAGTTGTGCCGAGAGAGAAACGGAAGTATAAATGGTAAACGGAAGTTGTGCCGAGAGAGAAACGGAAGTATAAATGGTAAACGGAAGTTGTGCCGAGAGAGAAACGGAAGTATTTGAAACTGTATACGGTGTTTGTGCCGATAGAGTACTTAACGGATGCTTAACTCTTTACTATAATAATTAACCGCGCAACTCCAAGTCCGACAAATAGACATGTCCTCGTCCAGATACTGTACAACACATGGCGTTGAGACTCTCAAATACCCGATAAACATGAAAAAACTAGTATAGCAACTGTGACTTTTGAAGATATTTCTTGGCTCCTATTATTTTCTATCGTGTAGGCATTGATACACAGCACGTTTATCAAACGTGTAGTATAGAAATGTAGAAGTCGTACTCGAATCAATGTATTGCACAGTTTCTATGTGTAGCTAGATGAAGATGTTTAGACTACTAAAAACGCTCTTTTTACCTTTACAGGCCGACGATAAACAACATCGACAGTGACCAAGCCATTCAAAATGATCCCGTGATCATAAACAGAAAAACCATCAGCTACATATCAGATTTTACGTCATTTTGTCGTGTTGTCATGGATACCTGGATACAAGGTTCGCTTTTCGTAGCAGCCATTTTGGAGGAGAAGACCAAGTTTACTTTGACATTTGACCTTCTGAAATCTACATCGTCTGCTATGTTTAATTGATATTGTCCTTTATCATGTGTTTTTGGTATGATCCGTATGTTGTATATAAACAAATGATATAAAGGTTGTGATAATAGGATGGTATAATATACCACACTAAAGGGACAGAGGAGATAATCGGGGATTTCTGAACACCTCTTTGGAACGAAAGTGTAACCGAACACGTGGCACCCCGTACAGAGCCTCCCAGCACTGATTTATACTTATCTTCGGCTAATAAACCTATAGCAAAGTTTTGGAAGATGTACCTGGAGCACTAGTTTGTCAGTTTCATTTTTTCAGTTCGGGATTTCAAGCGTTTTGATCCGTTAAAATGTACAAGTGAAGCTTAACAACCGATACCTATAGATGTCTCCAATACAACAGTCCTAATCTTATAAACAACAACCAGCAGGCTGGGCGATAGAAGTGCAATACAGTCCCGTAGATCCCTCATTGTCTTACTAGTTATTATATATGTTACTGCTGTTAGATCGGTTTAACCCAACTTCTTTTTACGCGTCGCACGTCTGGGTTCTGTAACTCACGATTAACATACTTCCGGATTAATGAGACACAATGGACAAATATCCGAATATAATAAAGAGTCGGAATGTTGAGTTTTCCGGATAGGAAAGGTAGTGATGTTTAATAAATGAACTTTATTTTTTTTACAACAATTGTGAAACAAATTTTATCAACTTATATTAATCACTCTTGTTGGCCCGAACGGTATCGCGCAGGGGTCATAATGTGGGAGGAAATCGGAGTACTCGGAGAAAACCCATGTGAACGGATAGGTGACCTCATACCTTTTCACGTCAGATTGGGGAATCGAACCCCGGCTATCTTGGTTAAAAGCGAGTGCGTTATCCATTGCGCTACCCGACCACTCGGAAGTGAAGACATACATTTCCGGGTTAATTAGTAGAAAAAAAGGTCATATGTAGTTTTCGCACATAAATAGCAAGTGTAAGTTTCCGGAATAGAGGTTACAAGTTAATGTTCCGGATAATATAGCAAGAGGGAGTTTTTTTCGGATTAGAGACTATTCAGGTATTTTTTCGGTTGAAATAGCAAGAGTGAGTTTTCCAGACTAGAGATAAGAAGTTATTCTTTCCTTGCTAGAGAGTAGGTGCATTTCATTTTCCGGATAGGGTTAGGTCAGAATTGTCTAGAGTAACATGTTTCATCGTTCTATAATTGTTGACAGTAGAAAGCGAGGAAATTTCAAATATGTTTTTACAAAACGGGACCATGACTTAAAAATGTAAACTCGCTTTTTTTCAGGTCAAATTTCATTTTAGTATTTATGTACATATTAGTTTATTTATTTTGTCTCTGGTGTGTTGTCATCATTAGTCGTCCTAGATCTGTAAATACACATAATTCTAAATTAATGCGTATGATTTAAACCACAACTCACACTTACGAATAAGACAGATATATGCATAAGGAAATATCCTGTATAAGGACCATTACGACCTCCTTAGGGTAGTGTCAGGCACTTTTTATTACAAGGACACGTACTCTCTACGACAGTTTATTCTTAAAATGTCTATCGTATGTTCATTCTGAATCGAATTAGAAATCTGGTAACTGTAGCACAGGGCGTCTTAAATCATTCTGGCGCTATCAGGCAGCTACGTTTTATAATAACCATACACAAAAAGAGTGGGCCGCCATTAATCATGTACAACAAAAATCACAGGAGACCTTAGCAAAGTATCTTACCAGTCATACAGTAACTCTGAATACAGGACTACATCGTGGTGTTCTTCGGAAACAGGTTGAGATAAGCAATGATTTGGGAGACAGGTCACATGCACGCGTCACCTTGCCAAATTGCAGGTTTTATCGAATGTGGAAAAGTACAGGTGTATGCCGCTAATTAACAACACTCTCGCTGTATTTTATATTAACGTCTTCACTTGGACTTGCGTTCAAAAAAATTCGCCGTGTTTCATCTTTGAAATGATTATCAGATACTCTAGTGTGAAAATAGATTTGACTGTAATTGATGAAAAAACTGAGTTGATTTTAACTACAGTGTTCAACAAAAAGGGGTTTATGAAACTCTAATCCTCATTTCCGGTTGATAAGATTGAACACACACAACACAGCAGCAGAATTTACAAGCGACATGGACATCGTTTGATACACCTCTCATTATGCATATTGTTACATTATCCTGTATATTAACTCATTAAATATATTTCTTTTAATCCACTGATTTGTTGTTTCTATTTCTTTAAAAGGCGCGGTAGTGTAGTGGTAGGACGCCGGGCTCATAACCAAAGGGTTGCGGGTTCGAGTCACGGCACGGTACTGTCTTGCTTCTTTAAGCAAGATACTTTACTCCGCTTTTTCCAGTCTACACAGCTGTAAATGAGTACGTGGTTGGGCAGTGCCAGAACTGTTGAATGCTAGCAGTGAGCGCCGAAATTGCAGCACCGGCGTTATGCTCCCCAGGGAGTTGAGAAAGATATTGGTTGGTTGCAAAGACCCTATAACCACGGATAATAGTTGTGAACCGCTTTGAGACGACCTACGAACGAGGTTGTGCTAAAGCGGTATATAAGAACCTCGAATTAGTATCATTATTATGTATTTAAACGGTAGAGGACGGTGCCTTGCAGACTCATTTGACGACTATCACAACTGTTGGCGTCAGCAAAAGAAAATTGTTAAGTAGGCTGGTACATGTTTTACAATGACGTGCAATAGTTCTTTCACGTTACATAGTTTTTAACGAAAATCATAGTAAGATAAATCGATTTTATGAAAGTAAATTAACATAAAAACAAATGGAAAATTGACGTACAAATGTAATATTAAATACTTATGTCACGTGACTGTTACTTATTTTTTCGATGATAAATATCCGATTAACGAGAAAGTACTGCCTGGTCCAAATTTTAATGTGAAATACATAGATAGCATATGGAATAGTACAACTCTTTAAAACTGATAGACAGCTGTGACGTGTTCAGACATATAAGCGAGAATCTGACATTTATCTCATACGATACGANCCTCCCGTAAGGGGGGTCTGGGGGGTCTCCCCCATGAAAATTTTGTTTTCTAGAACGTCTCAGGAGCCATTTCCCACGTCCTGATGTCTGAGATAATGATATGTTGTAATTTATAATATAGTTTTAAAAAAGGGGCCGGACTTGTCCCGGTCTCCCCTACACATGTATAATACATGTGTAGGGGGGACCGGGGCAAACACGGCCCCTTTTTTTTTTCAAGACGTTATGGAAGGCATGTACTATACTATTGAAATGCATATTTATATATGTCATTTAGAAAAGAAATGTATCGTCTTTCATAAACTAATAACCAAATCGTAAACAAGACCATATTTTGGGAATTATTGGACTTTTTAGGTCGAGAGAGTTGGGGGCCGGACGAGCCCCGCCCTGAGGTAAATCCGGCCCCTACCAGGGCAAGTATGGCATGAAGGATAGAGAAGACAATTTACTAATAAGTGTATGGAATTTCATTCAATTCTGTTGGAAAATAAGTCCAGAACAAATCAGTGAATACAAAGAAAAAAAATCTTAATTTTTGCGACCTAAAAATATTATTTTTGTGGTCAATTGGGTGACGTTAACAATAGTGACGTCACTTGGCACAATAACAGTTGCATTCGGGGTGGCCGAATGTGCCCCGGCAAAAGGGGCCGAACGTGCCCCGGCAAAAGGGGCCGAATGTGCCCCAAATTGATATTTTCATAAAAAAAACACATTGATTGTCTGTGTCCACTGTGCCATACTCGGAGTCGTTTGCGCCAGGCGTGAGTTTCTCAATTTACTCAATCGAGCAGTTTAGTTCCGCCTGGAACTGTCCATTAATGCAATGGACATTTCTAAACTTCATACATTTTTGTACTAACTATTAACACTGTATCATATCTGAGGAATTGCATATGTATACTATATATTCAAAACTCAAACTCCACTGTATAGTATCAGCTAGAAAAAATAATGTCATGAAAACCTATACTTTTCAAAATCATGTGCAAGCCCGGGCTTATTGGCTTACATGGTAGCTACGCGCCTGACGAAACAAGTTGAAGATTTTTGTTATCCTATAAATATAACCTTAGCTTGTTCGTCTGATAATTATCAATCGTTCAATACTGCTTTCCTGAAGACTATGACGCCACGTCAATTGTCCTACAAAGTTCCAGTAACGATTATATATGTACAGTAAAACATTATTCAATTCCTTAGTTTCCGACATTTTGTTTAATCGAACATAATGATAAAATCCCATTTCTAATGAAAAGCTTCAAGACATTACCTGTGTTTTCCAACGGGAAGTGTAATCTTACCCACAAGATAACGTACCTCACATTGCACACGTATTAAACAGGTTGATATGACATCAAAAAGGCTACATGTGATTATAGCATGGTACAGTGGCCAGGTAAAACGTACACGGGTGAAATCATCATCCTCGATAATTATATAACCGATACCTGTCCTTTGAAGATTACGGAGAAACGACGCCCGACTTCAAAGCTAGTCTATTTTATTATATATATCAAATGATCAAACTAGCCTTCTCGTCTCGCCCACAAGGTTGTGCACAATGATCTTTCGATTTTGCAGGGGTGCAGAGAGCGACAGTGAGCGTAGCTCCTCGATTATCGAGGATGGTGAAGTATGGCGTTAATGGGATACTACTTGCCTGGCCATCGCTTTCTCATTAAAACCATTTCAAGCACAAGCCGAAAAAAACCTTACACTTAAAAGAATCAATATTTGTCAATGAAATATGCGGACTTTAAATGAACAACTAATCATGGCAATACTAGTCTGTCTGTCTGTCTGATTGTTCAACCCCACATGTAGGATTTCGTTACAACATATACTCTAACAACAGGTACATTGTCCATTAAGGAAAGATATTGTAACACGTGGAGTGGAAAAAATGAGCACGAAATCTCCATGAATCATGATCAAAACATGCACAGACAGGAGACATATCGTATTACTTAATTATTCAAAAAAAAAAAAAAGGAACCTAAAGTTGGATTCGAACCTTCACTTCATCTGGTCACAAGTCAACTGTGTCACACATTTGGCTACATCGGAACATAGACGAAGATGGAAGTACAGACTGTTTTAACCCAACAAACACCGGTCGCAGCTCACTCCTGTTTTTTCATTATTTTGAAAATTTTCCCATAAAAGGACCACTTTTCCGGAATACGATTTGTTTTTGCTTATTACATTAATGAAGCTGGTGCCTGAAAACTGATAAAATGGAATGTCAACTGTTTGCCCTTGATAACTACAGCATGCCATTGGGAACGGTGTCCATCAGCAATTAATTATAAATATCCTCTAGAATGGCAATTAATTATAAATATCCTCTAGAATGTCAATTATTTAAAATATCCTCTAGAATGTCAATTAATTATAAATATTCTCTAGAATGGCAATTAATTATAAATATCCTCTAGAATGGCAATTAATTATAAATATCCTCTAGAATGTCAATTAATTATAAATATCCTCTAGAATGGCAAGAGTCAAAGCTCAACAGCATACAGTAATAATGGTATTCAGTACATGTTTACTGATAAACAGTTTTCCTCAGGCAGATCACTTCATTTTCCCTGTCGAATTGTTAGCATGTGCATGTCGTTGTTAGAAACGCGTACTTCTGGAATCAACGTCGGCACTGATCTGACAGCTTTTTGACGTTATCTTGGAGACGGTACATGATAAAATGGAACACAAGAAGCAGGAACAAAATTATTCAGCTGCAACACTGCTATAATAATAATAATAATAATTATAAATTCTTTTATTTAGACAGGGTAACATATTTAGATTTTCATCTACTTTACAATATGGCCCTGTAAAACACATTATATATACATACATAAAACAACAGCACATCACGCATACAGAGACATATGACACACAATAAAATAAAAAAAGTAGTTAAATAGTACAATACATTATTAAGACAACCTATTATATTGTATCACTAAATATCACAGAATTGCATTTAGAACATTAGAAAATATCACAGCATATTACAAGTCAATACATAAATATATTTGTCACAGGGTAATATAAGGATTATCTCAGGAAATTATAATAAACAGAACCATAGGGATAATTTCAAATATTGTACTATGAAATATATAGTACTCGGTTTCCCAGTGATTGGGAATCCCCTACCTACTTGGTCCGCCGGTAACACATGGTATTCATGATCTAATATTTTTTTAAATTATTGGCCAGATATGCCTTTTTAAAAGCCAGAAATTTGTTGTGGTTCGTATGGTTTCTTCCAAAGTATTCCATAAAATAGTACAAGTGTATCTAAATGAATTTTTGTAAAAACGTGTTCTACACTTGGGGATATAGAGCTGGTTCATTGCAGAAGATCTTGTGGTTCTTGTTGAAATCTGGGTTACATAGGTAAATAAATTTTGTTTTAAAAATCATGGAGCCTGGTCGTTAAGGATTTTATAAGTTAGAACACATTTTCTAAAAGTATAAAAATCGTGAATAGGCATCCAGTTTAAAAGTAACGAAGTTGGTGTACGAATTTCTCTTATATTTAGAATTACTCTTGCTGCTCTCTTTTGAAGTTTAAATATTCTTTCCTTAAGGGACTCATTTGTAGGATTGCTCCATACTGAATAACAGTACATAAAATGAGGTAAAACAATAGTCGTATACACCATTTTCGACATTTCTTGGGACATGAAATTTCTGATTCGTTTTAACACTCCAATTTTCTTTGATAATTTCTTACAAACATATTCAATATGTACATTCCATGATAAACTTAACTGCTTGATCTATATATAGCTTGCTGAACTATTCACAAGATGGTTCCATGCAATGTGTTCGTGTATCAGCGGATCACCACTCGAGGGTGTGTCGGCCATTGGTGACCAGACAGCTCGACTCCTTTTAACGAAGACCTCTTCCCTCCTTCTTTTTACTGTCGCGTCTCATTTCAATCGAAATCTGTCGGCACTTTCCGTAAACGAGAATATCCTTTTTTCTTGTTTACGGAAAGTGCCGTCGGTTCCCGATTGGTCCGATATGTGTTTTCTTTCTCATTTCACAAAGATTGTATTGAATATTGCATCTTATACAAATTTAAAAGGAATTGGACAACAGGCGTTATGCCTATACAAGCCCTCTTCTGGTATGTACAATGTATTTTATAATATATTTATTGTGAAATAATTTAAAAGCTTTCTACATCCGATGTGTGTTTCTTGTTAACCACTACAAGAATCGTCCGCCGCACAGTCACTTTTTTGGTACATCGCACATATATGTATGTACCTTTGCTATAAATACGATTCGGCATACCAGCCTTTGGTCAATTTAATGAAAGTGAATGATAACATGTACGCGTTTTCGCTTAAACAGTAAATAAGCGAGGTCAAAATAAAGTTTTCAACAACACTTGATCAAGAAGTATCCTGTCGAGTTACGAATCACATCATTAACATCATGTTAGTCATCACACACACGGTACAACTGCATCCTAGTGTAAGGATTATCACCGAGTCAACATCTACTCAAGTAGAGAATCATTGTATCTTGAAACTGGTCTAGAAACTTTATCTGAACGTAGAACTTGGCGGAAATTACAACTGTTTTACAAAATCNACAGTTTCAGAAAACACACACTATAACCTCCGTATTGCTGAAAATTGCTGTTTAGCAAATTCACGACTTCAATTTTGTCCCCTCCACAATCCGACTCTGGAACCAGTTAGACCTTAATATAAGACACAGCGTTTCATATACAGTTTTTAAAGATACGCACGCTAAATACATTATAAGTCCCTATATATTATCTTATTGGTGATCGAAATAGTAATAGTTTACACACCAGATTGAAAAATAACTCTAGTACCTTAAACAATCACTTATTTCATGCTAATTTAATAGATTTTCAGCACTGTCAATGTGGACATCCTATCGAAGATACATATCACTTTTTTATTTGTAATAATTATGCGGATCAGAGAATTAAACTCCATGGCGAATTAGATGATTTCATTCCACTTAACTTGCAGCTACTACTATACGGTAATAACTAATTGTCATATCATGAAAACATCATAATAGCCAAACAGACGCACCAATTTATTCTACATACTACATGTAACAGATTTTGAGCAAATGTTCTTGCACTCCTTCATGTTTACCAACTAATCTCTCTCTCTCTCTCTCTCTCTCTCTCTCTCTCTCTCTCTCTCTCTCTCTCACACACACACACACACACACACACACACATATACATATATATGAAATATGCCATCTTGATAATTTGTAGTAATATATTGTAGGGAAAGAGCTTATTATAAGTTGTTAAACTTGTGCCAAACTCCCATTGTATATAAATTACATTAAAATATGTTTAAAACAAAACTGCACGGGACAAACAATGTTTCTGTAAGTTATTCAAAAAACATCTGGTAAACATCTGTCATATCTGTTGCACGTTCACAGGGACATGCAAATTTGCTACATCTATATTTGGACCTAAACTAAGGTGTTTATAGTAATGTTACACGTTTGATGGGTTTAGATAAATATTCGGTAAAGATGCCACCCCCATGATGATGGTATACTCGTGTAAAATTACTCTAAACACTTTAGTTTAGATCCAAAGATAGCTGTAATAAATTCGCAGGTCCCTGTGACACGTTGTGACAACAAAGGAAAATGACATGGTCAAAACAACACAGAAAGAACTAAGTTTGGAGTATAGGGTAAACAAACACAATAGGGTAAACAAACACAATAGGGTAGACAAACACAATAGCACAAAAATCATAAAAATCAGACAAACTGCAGCGAAAGAGAAATGAACCCTTCCCTTGCAGTGCGTGCTGATATAGGATATCATCCAGGAATACAGCAGGAAACTTAGTGGAACTCTAGATCTTCCGGACATCTCTGCCTCCGGAATATTTATGACGTACAATAAACAAAGAAGTCAGTATCACTTTAGAAAGTGTCACAGAAACCTAAATTTTACGAATTATCCCTATCACAATCGTTATTAATGATATGTTTAAATGTGATTATCTTAAAATCGCCAAATGGTACGTTTTCTGGCATGGTTAATTTGGATGTTTGAATAATGACAACACAGAACACGAATACGAACTATTTTTTTTCTATCAAAAATGATTAAATAACGTTTATATTTAAGTACACTGCAGTTGTTTATTTTTCTAAGATAATAATAAGGTTCTAGCATCGTCTGTCAATACACCTATAATATTATTAACAGACGAGGCTAGTACCTAACGTTCAACATGTTGATTTTGAGATGAAAATGGGTGTAAAGAACGACAACTCTTGGTAGAAATGAGAACTGCGTCTACAATGCAGTCACGTGGCTCCTTGGATCGATTCATTGTGAATGAGCTCTATCACATGATGTTTGTCACTGGAAATATAACTGCTGATGGGGGAGTTCTAGTCATCATCATAAACTCGGTTGTGACCTTAATTAGGGGTGTAACTAGTACATCAATGCAGAGGTGTAATGAGGTAACAACATCGGAAGTAAACCCTTGAGAAATAGCATTGTATATATGGAATGATCAATTCCAGATTCTAACCAGGCCGGGACACGTGCTAATGGTATAATATGGTTTCGGTAGAGATAACTAAACAATTATTTTACTTCTGGGGTAGGCCGAAAGTTCAGCTTCTCTGTTAAACGGTAATTGATATAAAATGTCATCAGGCACGATTGTAAAACTGACATTAAAGTAAAAATGATCATGACTGTATTAGTTGTTTACAAAAGAATGTAGG
Source organism: Mizuhopecten yessoensis (assembly GCF_002113885.1). Classification (NCBI taxonomy): domain Eukaryota; kingdom Metazoa; phylum Mollusca; class Bivalvia; order Pectinida; family Pectinidae; genus Mizuhopecten; species Mizuhopecten yessoensis. Next base: position 163,077 of record NW_018408684.1, read on the forward strand.
CGTGTTCTTTTGTCTTCATTTGAATCAAATTATAAAGTTTTGGTATCACAGCACAAATGTTTAAAACGAAACTTCGCAAATGGGCATGACGAGAAGGAGTAGCCATAGTTTTCGTTGATATGTCCAATGATGACGCGGGCTATAGTTGATCGATAACACTCAAAAGACACATATTAAATATACATGTATTCAAACACAGAATAACATTTACATGTTCTCGAATAAAAGTCATGTTAATCATATTCATGCATTACATATTTGTATTCGATGTACAGAATGTCATTAATAGAAAATTAATTATTTTTGTGAATTACTTTACTGCACGTGTTAAGGTATAGAACCAAAGTGACCTATATTGTATATCAGACCACGCTCATTACAATAACGCCGAGCCCTGAGAGGAGACCCTTTCAGCCGAGGGTTAGACAGTCAATAATCACCTCCACGGGTGGTGATTTATCTGCCCTACCCTCACGGTGGGGAGAGATCCTATTAGTCGTTCCTCCACTGAAGTATAACATTCCTTGACCAATGAAGTCACTTTACATAATTCTACTCATTGAGCACAGAATTTCAGCCCGCCATGGCTTTATCAATAAAACAATCCTATATTTTGAATGATGTGTAAGAAAATTGGAAAGAATTAAAGCCAAATAGTGTTTCCAGTGTCTACACTTGACGACTTCTTGCTACGTGAAGCTACATATGATTTAATAGTGTTATGTGAAACTTTGCTTGAGCACAGAATCAATGGCCCACACCTGGGTCCGTATTCCTGAAACCGTTCTCATGCTCAAGCATGGATTTTGTGCTCAAAACAACATTCTTGTAACTCACTTAAATCATGTCAAACGATCAAAACATCAAATGAAAACATTATTCGACTTTAAGTCTCTTCAACATTTTTCCAAATCATCGACAGAATAAAATTGTATTATCAAGTTATAACCGGAACAAGAAATAGGGCTTAAGCACAAAATCCATGCTAGAGCATGCAAACGGTTTCATGAATATGGGCCCTGGATGACATCTATCTGTCAAACTGTCTAAGTCTGGTGTCAGGGTAAGAGGAAGCTCGGGCTTCGCTTGAGCATGAGAACGGTTTCATGGATACGGGCCCTGGATGACATCTATCTGTCAAACTGTCTAAGTCTGGTGTCAGGGTAAGAGGAAGCTCGGGCTTCGCTTGAGCATGAGAACGGTTTCATGGATACGGGCCCTGGATGACATCTATCTGTCAAACTGTCTAAGTCTGGTGTCAGGGTAAGAGGAAGCTCGGGCTTCGCTTGAGCATGAGAACGGTTTCATGGATACGGGCCCTGGATGACATCTATCTGTCAAACTGTCTAAGTCTGGTGTCAGGGTAAGAGGAAGCTCGGGCTTCGCTTGAGCATGAGAACGGTTTCATGGATACGGGCCCTGGATGACATCTATCTGTCAAACTGTCTAAGTCTGGTGTCAGGGTAAGAGGAAGCTCGGGCTTCGCTTGAGCATGAGAACGGTTTCATGACTCCGGACCTAAATACACAGTAGCACATGAATCTTCAGTATATGTCCAATGCCTTGCCTAATGGCACAGTAAAATGTTCACTTTTGCTTTCTACATCTGCAAACGATAATTGCGAATCCAATGTACATATAGGTACTTCACTCCATTGTATTTCTAGGGATTATATTTCACGTAACAAGATGGTAGACTGCTGGTATAGTAACAGTCCCCGAGGTAGCCGTAACCCCGTAAATGGAATTGATTATAGCATGGTCTACATGAAATAGTAGTTTAAGTAAAACTTAGTTGTATATTTGTTACTTTGTAAAGGATTTTAAATTATGTGCACGTTTCCGTGTCGTTTTACAGTATTCTACATGGGGCCGCGGTGTCCAAGTGGTTAAGGCGTCTGATATTCTGCTACCCTTAGCCCTCCCCTCCACCATTAGTCACTGGGTCCAAGGGGTCCCTACGTGGGGCAGTCGGTCACCAGGTACTGGCCGTAGGTCGGTGGTTTTTCTCCAGTAACTCCGACTTTCCTCCACCGCCGTTTAAAAAAGCCTGACACGTCCTTAAATGACTACAGTTGTATAGGACGTAAAACACAAACAAACCAAAATTATTCTACATACGATTTGAACCTTTAAGGCAAGGATTTCTCTTTCTTTTGACCAATAGTAACACTGACGAGTCCTAAATGGTCAAAATAGCCATACGATACAGTAACATGTATAATCTGTTTGGCTTTCTCTGTCTTCGAACAATATTTTCGAATGGGAGTTTCCTTTTTTCCTATTTCTAGTAAATACTTCCCTCGTTTGTCATCGTTTCTGATATCATTTAAAATCTAACCTTATTTCAGGTTGCCTTGATTTAAATTCGTCCAGTCCTGGTCTTTCACACTGTAGGGAGTAGCCCATAACGCGGTCTCTTTTGAGAAATGGTGAAGATCTTCATTCACGTATTTTGAAATGTTTCCATGCAACAAACGTGGTCGTATATATTTGTCAGTTGTGTCATTTGTTAGCCTGTATTTGTTTCCGATATGTTTGGTCGTCTTTCAACACATTCGACAACACGTGTATTAAATCATTATAGTATCCGCTAGGTAGAAGTATGTTCTTGTTGACGTTCACTAGAGGCATATTGATGATTCTGTGGCGTTAATTACTACTGACAAACACCTGTGGTTTGCTAACAAATTCAAAACCTTGTTTAGCTTTCTGCAAAGTATTCCACTAATTTTTTTTAAATGTATATCGATGCATCTCTTCTGATAGTTCAACAGTAGTTTGGACCAATTAGGATTAACCTCTTTTGGCCCCTGAATCACGGATGAGTCAAAGTAGGACGAAACAGCTGTACTGTGTAGTGTAATTCAGTTTTGGCATACTGTATCCAATACCAAATTTTATGGGTGCATTCGTCTGCGTTTTTTCTTGCTTCCGCCCTGATAATAATAATATACGACAATTGATATAGCGCCCTATCTAACTAACAGCCACTCTAAAGCGCTTTACAATACATATATACACAATTAATACAATAAGCATATACATTAATCAATACAATTTTTTGAGGAATTCCCAGGAGCTGCCTTATCAAGCGCTAACTACTAGTCCTATGCCACCTGGCTAATATCTCCCAATGTGTGTATGTCTGCGTGTGTGCTAGAGATGTAATGTGTTCTGTTTGTAGTGGGACCGTGCTTCCAACGGCATCATTTATAGTGCCATCTCAATTGAATGCTACAGCACAGAATCCGCAACATCCACCCCAGACCGATTTATACTCCACCTGGGTTGTTGGAGTTAGATGTCTAGAGATTTTTAGAACACTTTAAGCTGAACTGAAAACGTTAACACTTAATATCCTTTCATGATGCATGGTCTTGTAAAAGAAGACAGATTTATACGTCTAGCATTGAATTCGTGTTCTTTGCTGACAATGATTTATAATGAGCTTGTAAACTATCCTCATGCAATATTTCTTCTGTATGTAGGGTTGGGAATCAAAGAAATAATTGATCTTCTTTTCGATAAGTTTGACAAAGCGCATCATTACATTCTTGGAGCAGAGCAGCTACGTCAACATGACAAGTCACAATGGGAGGAAGCCCTTGGTTTTCAGATGAACAGAAAAGGCCATCCTGTCAGTGACATTGTTAGACCGCATACTAATAGACTATACCATAGACACATTGATGTAAATGGACCATAATCACAGTTCATAGGACATCATGGAAAAGCAACGAAATACTTTGGAGAGATACAGTTGGCGTCCACCGTCAAGGAGAGGCTACAGCATCGAAAGACCTTGAAGACGGCAGAGTGATAGGATGTGTCATTTAATCCGGAATACCTGCGCCGGACAAATAGGGTTCCCTTATTTTAGCAGTGGGAGAAGACGAACACCAAAGACAAATGATAAATTGTAAAGAAATAGATGAGAATGGTTGGGGAGGAAAGGGTAGCAGTTGGACGGAATATCTATAGAACTCAGCAAGTCGGGAGACTGGACCAGGGGCCGCCGGTATTGATGCATGCCTAATATCTTGTTCCAGTGATAAGTCACTAACACATCATATTTCTCCATGATTAAGAAAATTTTGTAGAAACTTATTTCTCAATACTTTAATTTTTAGTCAAGCAGTTAAAAAATCTCGTTTGAACAAACTTCGAAATTCGAGATTGTCCAACGACGAGCTGCCATGCAGATATGTCTGTAACAGGAACCATAACTTTAGTAGTCCTACAGATATGTCTGTAACAGGTACCATAACATCAGTAGTCCTACAGATATGTCTGTAACAGGTCCCATAACATCAGTAGTCCTACAGTATGTCTGAAACAGGTACCATAACATCAGTAGTCCTACAGATATGTCTGTAACATGTACCATAACATCAGTAGTCCTACAGATATGTCTGTAACAGGTACCATGACATCAGTAGTCCTACAGTATGTCTGTAACAGGTACCATAACATCAGTAGTCCTACAGTATGTCTGTAACAGGTACCATAACATCAGTAGTCCTACAGATATGTCTGTAACAGGTACCATAACATCAGTAGTCCTACAGATATGTCTGTAACAGGAACCATAACATCAGTAGTCCTACAGATATGTCTGTAACATGTACCATAGCATCAGTAGTCCTACAGATATGTCTGTAACAGGTACCATGACATCAGTAGTCCTACAGTATGTCTGTAACAGGTACCATAACATCAGTAGTCCTACAGTATGTCTGTAACAGGTACCATAACATCAGTAGTCCTACAGATATGTCTGTAACAGGTACCATAACATCAGTAGTCCTACAGATATGTCTGTAACAGGTACCATAACATCAGTAGTCCTACAGATATGTCTGTAACAGGTACCATAACATCAGTAGTCCTACAGATATGTCTGTAACAGGTACCATAACATCAGTAGTCCTACAGATATGTCTGTAACAGGTACCATAACATCAGTAGTCCTACAGATATGTCTGTAACAGGTACCATAACATCAGTAGTCCTACAGATATGTCTGTAACAGGTACCATAACATCAGTAGTCCTACAGATATGTCTGTAACAGGAACCATAACATCAGTAGTCCTACAGATATGTCTGTAACAGGTACCATAACATCAGTAGTCCTACAGATATGATACATTCATGGAACTGGCCAACACTACAAGAAAGAAGACTACGTACAAGATTAATAATGTTCTACAAAATAGTCCATCAAATCGTAGCAATCCCATCTGCTATTCTCATACCATCAGACAGTAGAACCCGAAAAAATTTCACTTTCAGACACATTTCAACCAAAACAGATACATATACATTTTTCATTTTTTCCTTATACCATAACTCAATGGAATGTATTACCAATCAATACAGTCACTGTCACAACAGTCGACACTTTCAGAGAACAGCTCACACCAGCTGTTCTCCACAAATTCATTTAATTTTTACAAGCCTATGTACATAGTTTTAATCACAGTTTGAAATTTATGCATACCAAATCCATTTTTCATAATTTTTGGTATTCTTGTAAATATATATATAGGCCACGCTGCGCAAAACAGTAAATAATCTTCAGATCATTGAAGGACTACTGATAACCTAAAGAAGAAGAAGAAATTAACGCAGAAACGCGTACGTTATGTGTCTCAGGTTAATAACGTATCTTAGTTTAAACTTTGTTTTATTCACATCACATATGTAATACATAATACAAATAGGATTATACATAAATGAATTGGAGACAGAAACGAGTGTTAATACACTTATATAAATCTGTTACCTTTCATCGTAACCAACATTATCAACTATAGCTTAGGGATAGTGACGTGAATAAATTACAGGGGAAGTTAGAAGAGAGTTGGGGAAATGCAGTGTAAAAATATGGTACATGTACAAAATACGTTACATTCATAAAATCAATGTATTGTGGTCAAGAAAAATCTTTCTGTTGCGTCATCGTGAATACACTTTGTGATTGATTTTCATACTATTTCAAGGAAGGTATATATATGCATATAAGTAAGATCTAAACAAACAAGCTGCATTATAATGCTTACATAAAATAAACTCTATGATAATCATAATCATGTGGATGTTTTTTCCCTAATCAGACAGTCGTTGTGATACATGCAGACTGTTCACATTCCATACACTATTGCTGATCAATTGTTCGTCACATCCCGTGCCTTAATATGTCATTCTCCTGTTCTTTCTTGTCCTCCTGGTATATCCGTTTCGACTAGACTGTTTGCATCGGGAAAGACCATCTACATGACTTACTTTACATATGATATATGTTATCATATGTATACAAGGGGCATTGATTAAGAATCTTATTCAAAGACGTCATAAGATAATAAATCGGAAGTCAATTGATCAATTGCTATGTTAGCAACTCTGCTATTTCATCTTACATATGCTCGCACACAAACTTCCATGTATGCATACCCACATTTATCATAAACACATATATCTATCATGCATACATACATACACACACACACACGTTCGTAAGTACATACCTACCCACCTACATACATACATAAATTATATTTACTTGCGCACATGAGTATTTTGGGACTAATGAAATCAGGTCCAACAGCTTTACTGCAGTCAAGGTGAGAAAGAACCTCATGGACATCAGTTTTCGATATATGAATTGCATTAAGTTACTTTGATTTTGAATTTCTATGGGAGGAGGGATATCAGTTGAAGAGTCATCAACTGAGGACTGGAGAAATATTCATTAATCACGTTTGCTTTATCGACATCGTGCTCATAGTAATTATTATCATAAAGAATAGTTGGGATTTCATCAGATTTACCCATATCCTGCATAAATAGTTTTACGGTCTGCCACCAGGATTTACTCTTAAAATCTGGATCGACTAATTTAGTGGATAACTTGTTATAATGTTTAATTTTTGATTGTCTAATTATATTTACACACCTATTACGAGTCTGTCTGAACTTTAACCAGTCTGAAGATTTGTTAGTTACTTTAGCTTTTTTATGATTTTTTTTTTACGTTTAGATATCATAAGCCGTATTTCATGATTCATCCATGGCTGGCCGTTTTTTCGTATAAGGACGTTTTTACTAGGGACAGAAGAAGTTGTACAAGCATTAATATGATTATTCAGGAAGATAATTACTGAGTCTATGTCAGCCACATCGGTGAGTGACAAATCGATTTCAGCCAGTAAATTTCTCAGTTTATTGTAATCGCCATATTTATATAACCAGATCTTCCTTCTGTAACAGTCGCGTCGGATACGGTCTTTTTAATATTTAGTGACGCATAAATTGGACAGTGATACCTTTTCGGTTGGTCTAGAAAAGATTCTCCTACGTATGATCTGTCTAACATGAAGTTGTTGTTTACTAAAATAACATCAATTAATGATGAGGTGTGTTCAGTATAATGAGTACACTCTGTAATTAATTGCTGTAGTCCGTAAACGGTCATATTTTTTTCAAAAATAATTTGAATTATGGGTTCGGGCTAACTGATTTACATTTATATGACCAGTTATAACTATATTATTTATACCTGTGTTACTAGCCTTTTCGACAGATTCCTCATTTTTTTCCCACCAGTTAATATCATAGTTTGGAGGTCTATAATATGTTCCCAGTAGAATATGTATTCCACGTGTAACTAACTCAATCCACATGCGTTCTACTTGATTAATTTCCAAATCAACTCTACGCTTAAAAAATAAAATATTTTTCACTTAAACCGCTACGCCCCCTCCTGCTTGGTCGCTCCGACAGTAGCAGGCTGGATTTTGAAAACCCAGGATGTTTATAGATGAGTTTATGTCGGAGTCTGTAAGCCAGTAAGGGTTTGTGCTGTGTGAGGTAAAGTGGTTGCGCATGCGTCGTTCATATAGAACGACCTGCATGCACAACCTCAGGTATACGTTCTTTCACTCAGGTGTGACATAACATGCTCACATACATGTGGCAAAGCCCATGTACTGGGTGACCCTAGGTATAAATATACACCCAGTCTACAAGTGTATAGCACATCTAGTTTGGGACGTAAACTTTGGACGTTTAGATGTACTAATGAATGAGTCTTTTGAAATAGGGTGAACGAACTAGAATCGGAAGAGAGAGAAGAATTGGATGATGTAGAGTTGGAAGGGCCGGGATTAAATTCAACATCACCACATTGTAACAAAAATAGGGACACATGTATTAGGATGTATGTTGTAAGCTCAGTCACTAAATGTAGTATAGCTTTGTGAGGGGGGAGTTTCCTGTATGGTATTTCAGAATCGTCGTTTGTTATCTGCATTGCTTTTGATTTCGCAACGTCATAAAATAGGCCTATTCTTTAGCGATGCATGTCAGGACTTATAGGCATTCAAAATAATATTATACCAGTTTGTGGCTTGCACCGCCCAAGAAGGCCCAACTGACCTATACATTAACCACAAATTAAATCTGACCATACGTAGACACATATATATCCCAATATACCATTAAAACACTGCATTTCATTGAAAAAGACATACATATAAGTAGTAATAACATAAGACATCTGATATATATACAAACATTGATGAAAACATTATTGTTAACAGAGTTAACCATGGAAATAATTAGATACTAGAAAATATGTATCTGAAAATAGAGATTACATGTGACCTAGTACTGCGCTTTACTAATCAAGCATGGAATTTATTACGGATATGATGTTGAACAGTGAGTGGGGAACAGCAAGTTAGCTACAGTGAATCTGATAACGGACAGCAATTACTATTGCATTGAACAGTTGCTAGCTAGTTAGATACTTATATTCGGTATACGTAGTTAAACGTTCGTAATTAAGTACCGGGCTCATCATCTAGTCAGGAGAATGGCGTATGATAATGGTATCGGTATGCATTATGTAGATAATCATATTGATATAATCTTAGCTTACTTGTAGCTCAGTACTAAACTTTAGTAATAGAACTTAACGTCAGAGTCGTTAAAATGACGTTCCGCGGCAAAGGGTAGGGATAACAGGTAAGCAATGTGGTATCCGATACTATCTAACATATTCACAATTGAACTAATATAAACATATATAAACAGTTTATCATGTTGATACTTATGATTTGATAATCTAACGTTTGCAATAAAGTACAGGGCTTTGCTAAACCATCGTAAACATTAGTTAGGAAAATGGCGTTTGATAATGGGAAGGGATGTGAGTTTAATCTTAATTGATTTTGACAGTGTTACGTCCGCGATTACAATCTTTTGGCCTTTTCAGCACACGATTGATTGATTGATTGATAGGTTTTACGTCCGCTTCACTACCGAGTAGTTCGGTTATCCAGCAGACGTACATTGTATGCAAGTACTTATAGTGGTGTGCGCCCTAAGGTAGTTATCTCCCCTATTTTACTCAAACAAGTAGGAAGTTGACATCCCAGCTGCTGTACGCTGAAGTCTGAAGATTAGTGGACAGTCCAGTTAGGATGCTGACGTGTGTATTTAAGTGAGTGATTGACCGTGAGTGATTGACCTAGTGTTTATCTATTACGTCTGGACACGGTTAATATTAACAGAGGAAGCTATATGTGTAACCACAGGTAAGACATAGCCAGCTAGGGTAGCCCGAGTTTCCTCTGGCCTAGTATATAATACCCGCCCTCCTCTGCGCCGGCCGGACGATGCAGTATATAAAAAAAAATCTCTCGTCGTCAGAAAGCTACGCTACCTCTTGCCTTGACACAAAACTTAGACATTTTGACAGATAGATGTCTGAGGGTGGCACGACCTAAGACCAAATCCAAATAAGACCACAAAAAACCACAGACGACACTTAAATATTATTCAGTAAATATTATAATGTAGTAACCTAATTTTCTGCAAACGCAAAATAGATTGAAATAACCACGGATTACATTATCTAAGTCTGTGAAATAACCAAAACCTTAAAAAAACAAGTACAAATTTAACACATATATAACAATGTCCTCTTTAGAGCAACTGCACTTATCAAATATAAAAGAAACATAGGCTACCTACAAATGTATGTCAAATAATGTGGAAAGAGTGAGAAAAATACCATCTTATATAACAAATATCGATCTTCAAAACAGTAAACTTGTTTGCAGGGGAAGCAACTCAAACATGTATAGTTAATATTACTCGCGTCACTATAACTATCCAATAAACGGGAAACATCATTATGTTACATAATGACAGGTAGCAGAAATATAAATATCTATGTATATTAGTGGTTTTGTGTGTTTTTGGGTGAATTGTGCTGCCGAACGACTGACATCGTCTAAGTCTGGTATCAAGGCCAGAAGAAACTTGGGCTAAGCCTAGGGTCTTGTTGACTTTAAAGAAGTTTATTTCGGAATAACTGACTATCTCCTTTTTTGATCTCATCCCCATCTTAATCTTTCTAAAAGTATAGTCAATTCTTTCGGTTTAAGTTGACTGAGAACAATCAATATTTTGATATTTTTTTTCAGAATGCACACAGAAATTACACAAGGTGGCTCCATTCACTGTGATCCAATGCAAGCCACTGGAAGACGGTCTGATGAGGAAACCATGACAAACAAATTTACGGTGTACACAGTGATGTTGGGCACTGAATGACGAGCTGAGAAAACCATGACAAACAAACAAGTGACAGTGTCTGATATTATGTAAGTCAACTGTTCACAGTGGAATCAGTCTGTAAGAGGTGGTGGGGGGTACTTATATGTAACAGAGCGCATGATTAATTAAATATAAATCACTCCCTCCGCATGGGATCGAACCCGGGACCTCTGGCTTACTAGTCTAACGCTCAACCGATCGAGCTAAAGAGAAGTTCTCTATAGCCGAGCGATATATTGCGGCTAGTATTTACCAGGGTTACATACTCCCCCTTCCAGGAAAGAACTCGTCCTCGAGTTTTTCCAGGGGTAACAGCGATGCTTGTGGAGCAAGGCCGAGTATTTTTCCCGGGTCCCTACGTGGGCGCCAATGTAACAGAGCGCATGATTAATTAAATATAAATCACTACCTCCGCATGGGATCGAACCCGGGACCTCTGGCTTACTAGTCTAACGCTCAACCGATCGAGCTAAAGAGAAGTTCTCTATAGCCGAGCGATATATTGCGGCTAGTATTTACCAGGGTTACATATACAGTGTTTAACTCATTCATCCCTGAAATTTCATCATGAACTATTCCAACCTTTGAATTGGAAGAGTTCAAATGTGTCTTCAGAGGTGAATGAGTTAATAGGATTTAATCATAATATATATATAGGATATTAATGGAGGCAGGCATTGCTGCCTTTATATTCACATCAATAATATGAAAAGGCAAAGCCTTAAAAGAGCAAAGCTTTTGTTGATCTCTGATATTTACTGATTCAGAATGAGATAATACTGCTTTCAGAATGAGGTAAGATAAAATTTATTTTAAGTCGGCTAGTCGATGGATAACAATAAAATATAAACTCTAATGACATTAAGACCGACATAACAATAGGGAAGATCGGGGAAAATTCAGCCCTTTTTTAAAGCCTGTTTTGGGAAGTATGGCAGCGCATCCGTTTTTGAACATTATTTAATTTTCCCTGTCGGATGATTGTATGGCTGAACGAGCCCCCCCCATGGGATAAGTTCGGACAGGCGTTCCGGTAAATTAGGCCCCATTGGAACATGCAACATCAGATTTTACCGCCAATTTTATGACTTTTTATGTGTTACATTGGCCGAACTTGCCACGGTATCATTTGCCGAAACTGTCCGGGCCCAAATTGATGTTTAATAAATTCTTATCATACAGCATTATGGTACTGAGTGCTTGGCTTTGCTTTTATGTATATTATTTGAAGCTGTCAGTGTGTTAACGTTTGATCTTAAAAAATAGCAATTCTGTTTACAGAAAGCTCGCATAACTAGTAGCAAGATCATGATTTTCTTTCTACCCTCTCAAAAGTAATTTTCTCCTGTTTAGTAATTTTACATTAGAGTTTTCCTCGTCATTTTTTTCGTGTGAATGTCCAGCCAACTAAACTGCTAAGATGATGGCTGAACTTGCCCCGGTCTCACGTATGTAGATTTTTTGTATCGTTGATGATTGCTAAAAATGTATTCGCAATATAACTTTTGCATCAATGACGCCATTTTCAAAGATAAAGTAGATTTAACCAAGATGGCCGGATTCAATCCCGGTTACCTGCCCGACCATGCAGGTTTTCTGGGGATACTCCAGCTTCCTCCCACATGAAGAATTAAATCCCCTGCGTGCTTCCGTCAGGTCACAAAAAGAATGATTGAAAAAAGTTGTGGAAAAACTGTTTGGTAATTGCTATAGAAAAAAGTGCATATTACATAATTGACGAAAAGTCTATAAAAGTAAATGTATAGAGATGTTAGTTAAAAAATAAAATTAAAAAAACAACACATTGTAATACCTTGATGTAACTGAAATTGTCGTTATATCGATATGTAGTCTGAATTTCTGTTCAATCCTGAAACACCGGATTGAATTTCAAGTTTTGTAACTGTCACTGAGGTTTTACAGGTAATGATGCCATAAAAAAATTACACAGTTTCTGTCTGTAACTAGTTATAAATCGGCATGTGTTGTGAACAAGTATTACGTTGCTGAAAAATGGCGTTGAACTCTGGTTCGTTGTCTGGACGATTATTGTTGATTTCGACATAAATGAATTCTCCATTGTTTCTTTCATGAGTAGTGATCCATACATAAATTATGTAAAGACTATAACCCGACTTCCAAAAATGTTAATTATTTCATTCCTATTCTCAACAAATCGAAATCAGAAGCTGATGAAATTTTAGACGAAAATTAAATGTATACGTTGACCTATTGGTTTAATGCGGCTCTTTTTGAAGATATCTCCCGGTAGAAATATGAACAGAACCTGGTTGATGACAAAAAGGATCTTCAGAAGACATCCGCGTTTTTACTTTTTGTGCCTAAGGCAAAAACTGAAATTTAAAAGTCCTGAAGCACCGACAAAGAGATAAATGCAACGGCAATCGGTTCCAAGATTTTCCGGTTATTTTTCATCCTTCCGGATATAACCGATGAAGGCCGATGGAGTGTGGCGTGCTTTGATAAAAAAAAATCACTCAGAATGTATATTAGTTTTTACCTAAATAAACAAGTTATAAAACATGGGTATTGTTTTCACTATATGAAGATGTTCATGTATGGGTTGAAACACAATTGTGTTTGCTTCAAGGATACACTTAATCCTATTTCCCCACTGGACGTCTACTTCTGGACGAAAAAACTTAAAGGCAAGGTGTAGCAAGGGGAAGCAACTATGTTTACGCACGCATGTGTTAGCATTAAAGAGCTTCGCTTTGGCGCCGAAGATACGCTCTTATAATTTGAAATACATTGTGATAAACATAAAATAAGTCTATATAAATGCTGTATGATCATACTTCAACTCAAGATCTTTCCAGAATTTGTCGAAGTTTTTCTCAAAGTCAAATACTTAGTTAGTGCTACCCATATGTTTATCTTGTTCGGTCCTGATTCATTGTAATTAGCCAGAGTTTCCTCTGGCCCTAACACCAGACGTAGACATTTTGACATAGCTAGATGTCTTGTGTGGGCCCAGAGCGCACTGCTGTATGAAAACGCGGAATGGTCCGACATCATTTGGTGTGGGAGGGTTTTGAGGTGCTGACAACAAAAATTGACTATGACACAACACATACCTCACATATATCGATAATAGGTTATTTATTGATCCAAATCTGCTCTTATTATCATAAACAGCTGCTTAATTCCGTCAGTAGAGTCCTGAATTACTAATGAAAATAAAAGACACTCGTCAGTCCAATTTTACTTGTCCATATGCCAATTTCACTAACCCAATATTATTCAACATTGTAAGTCATATCAAATGTTCCGGTAACTGCATTGAAGGTCAAGGTCACTGTTACTATTTTTAGAAAACATTTTGTCGTCATTCAAGAGACTTCATTCCTCAACGGAATTTCATTTAACTTTATACTAGTGTTTGGTATGGCAATGCCTTGAACAAGTTTGCGTTTCGGGTTTCTACGTTGAAGGTCAAGGTCACTGTTACTCTTTTTAGAAAAACTTTGTCATCACTTTTGCGACTTCATTCCTCATTGGAATTCATTAAACTTAATACAATTGTTTTGTATGACAATTTATGCCTTGAACAAGTGCGCGTTTCAGGTTTCTTCGTTGAAGGTCAAGGTCACTGTAACTATTTTTAGAAAAACTTTGTCAATGCTCTTGCCACTGCATTCCTCAGCAGAATTTCATGAAACAAGTGTTTGATATGACAATTTATACCTTGATACAAGTGTTTGGTATGACAATTTATACCTTGATACAAGTGTTTGGTATGACAATTTATACCTTGATACAAGTGTTTG
>NW_018408684.1:186127-189366 GCF_002113885.1 Mizuhopecten yessoensis
TATGACAATTTATACCTTGAACAAGTGTTTGGTATGACAATTTATACCTTGAACAAGTGTTTGGTATGACAATTTATACCTTGAACAAGTGTTTGGTATGACAATTTATACCTTGAACAAGTGTTTGATATGACAATTTATACCTTGAACAAGTGTTTGATATGACAATACCTTGATACAAGTGTTTGATATGACAATACCTTGATACAAGTGTTTGATATGACAATTTATACCTTGAACAATTTGCATTTCAGGTCTGAAATCAGCATTGAAATAATAAAAAAAACATTTAAATGCTTTTACAGATATGATGGCAGCTTCTGCCTCTCACAGAAAGCAAAGGAGAAGTACTCCAAATACTTCAAGTCAACGAAGAAAAAAGATGAGCACTTTTTGACAGGTGACTTGATACTTTACATGACAACTATATACGGTATGATGTAATTAAAGGTAATTTAAAGGATGAGTAATGTTTAACTACTGCCGATGTACAATTGTGTATAAGATAAAGGAGGTGCAGTAGTCTAGTGGTAGGACGCCGGGCTCGTGACCGAAAGGGTTACGGGTTCGAGGCACGGCACAGCACTGTGTTGTATCCTTGAGCAAGATACTTTACTCCGCTTGTTACAGTCTACTCAGCTGTAAATGAGTACGTGGTTGGGCAGGGCTAGAATTGTAGAATGCTAGCTGTGAGCACCGAAATGGCAGCACCGGCTCCCCAGGGAGTTGAGAACGATATTGACTGGTTGCAAAGGCCCTAAAACCACGGATAATAATTTGTGCAACCGCTTTGAGACGACCTACAAACTAGGTTGTGATAAAGCAGTATATAAGAACCTCGAATTATTATTATTATTATAATTATATAATTATTATTATCATAACTTTCAGACCAATATAAATGTTTTTTAGGCAAGTTCTTTTTCAAATGCACTTTCTCGAAGGGCCATGGCTAATTATTTACGAACCTTTTGTTCTTATATTATGTGTTGACTAATAAGTAATATTTGTATTCTGTACATGTGTTATATAACCTTGCTGGGATGATGGACCTGCGAGGGTGTTAGTTACCAGAAATATGAAAACAATCTGAATGAAAATCTGTTTTATTTAATATTTCCAGGTGCAGAAGTGGCCTTCATAGTTAAAGACAAAAGACTCTCGAAGTTAGACTTGTTTCAGGTGTGGTAAGTACATTCTATATGAAAGATATCTAATATGGAATTGTTTTAACAGTATAGTTGGAGTATATATATCATTTAAACCAAATTCACAATTTATTTCCTAGCTGTTAATTATATATAAGATGTTGTAATTATTTAAGAGTTTTTAAAAGCTAATCAATGATAACAAAATTAAAAATGACTAAAAGTTTTTGGTGTTGTAATTGAGTTCTTTAGTACTGAAACAGAGGAATAGTTTGAATGATCCCTGTCCCATTTATGGCATGCAAAACACTAGAAATTACCATTGAAATTTGTGTTGTTGTAGAGTAGAGGCTCCCTTTGATTTTATTTGGGCTATAACTGTAAAATGACTTGGCCAGGGTACTACATATTGTTGAGGAGGTAGCTCAGTATAATTCGTAAGAGTGACAGGGTAATGATCAGAGGACCAGGGTTTAAATCCTGGTCTGACCAACTGCAGTTTTACGCTCGGAATACTGTATAGTAGATTCTATTTTGTTATTAGGTCACATTATTTATTAAATCTCTTTTTATCTGGAACAACTCCAGAGATTGACCAGATATTACGGATTCCTACAAATTTTATCTTTGTGTGTGAAAATGCATTAACTGGTACCTGTCTTATCATATTAGTATGTTTAATGAAATTATGGTATTGTGAGAAATACAGAACCATGAAAGATCTGCCTGAAGAATTTTCTTATTATAATATTTTTTTTATTGTCACCCTGGTAAAATACTAGCCGCTTCCTACCTACCTGGCTAGCTAGGGAGAATTTCTCTTTACCTCATTCAGTAGAGCATGTGACCAGTAAGCCAGAGGTCCAGGGTTCGACTCCTAGCAGAGGCATTGACAAAAAATGACCTCTGTTACAGATAGTTTGCTTTTCAGAATTGATTTATTGCCTTGAAAACAGTTTCTAATACATACCTACACTTCTTTGCAGTGGTCCAAAGATCTTTCATCCAGGAATATACTATGGTCAAGTTATTTCTCCAAAATAATCGTTAATTTAGTTTCATCTTAAATGACATTTTTTAAAAGATATCTACTTAAATGTTATTAACACTGGATAGGAGATACATTTAACAGCAGTTTTGAATATCCCTGAAGAAACATTTATTTTCATTTTTTTTTAAAAATAATGTGTACCGGTACTTGTTATTCTGATCCGAAGGAAATTTGCTGACGCTGACGAGGATGGCCGTCTGTCCATTGACGAGTTTTGTTTGGCAATGGCTATGATTGACATGCTGAAGGAACGGCGAGCTACGCCAGATTTCACTGGTAAATACAAATATATATACGGCAGAGTCAGGGTTTACAATTACTTGTCAAGATTATCTGGTAAATATATGTTAAGTAGAAGGATGTAATTTTGATAAGGAAGCTAGGCAAGATTCTTAAATATTTCCGATAGATCTTAATCTTACCTGGCTCCATTTTACCTGCTTAAATATGTTTACATAGAGTGTTATGTTGTTTAATGCTTCACCCAGAACCCCAGCATTAAGTTTTGCATAATTACTATAGGTTACACATATACTCCTCATTTTGTTTATGATGACCAGAGTGATGACTTCAAGAGAAGATGTTGACATCAAAGTTAGTAAGAATTCATTGTTGTTTACTTACACATATGTTCATAGTGTGATTTTTTTTTATTGTTGTTTGTGTTTACGTATGTATATTCAGTCACAAATGACCTGTCGCCTTGACCTTTACTTGAAACTTTCATACTGGCCAGTTAACGTTCTTTGTATAGGGATGACCACCTGTTCACTGACGGTCACCCTAATGAGTGTCCTCCGGGTAATGAGTGTCCTCCGAGTGTCCTCCGAGGTTTTTGCGCGCCCGCGAGTTCGTTATAAGATTTATTTCACTTTTTTCTTCTGATTCCTAAATATTGTTCATATATCTAGGTGTGTGCAAAATTTAAGGTCGATCGTAACAGTACAAAGTACCGAAATACGTCGATAAAAATGCATATTTGGGAAGAATGAGTGTCCTCGGAGGTTTTTGCGCGCCCGCGAATTCGTTATAAGATTTTT
>NW_018408684.1:195626-213938 GCF_002113885.1 Mizuhopecten yessoensis
ATTAGAACATAAAATTAGAGACAGAAATAATACATACAAAAATATTGAAAACATAATGTAATTGTTTGAAATAAATGGCAATTAGTTAAAAATTAAATCATAAAATAAAATAAAATGGGCTCTTATGTAGAACTGCGTCCTCGTCGCAAAGCCCGTGGCTAATACTAATAGTTCTACAGTTAGGTCCGTACGAGTTACTTCCCTTAAGTAATGCCTGTTGTGAAATAGTTCGCATATTTTTATCAGAATATTTCTTATATTTCGGTACATTCTACTGTTATGATCGACCTGATATTTTGCACACAGTTTGGTAAATGGAAAATCTTTATGAATCTGAAAACAGAAGTAAAAAATATTGATTAACGAATTCTCGGGCGCGCGAAAACCTCCGTGGACACTCATTCCTCCGTGGACACTCAATCCACCCTCTTGAAAATAGTATTTATTGACGTATTTCGGTATTTTCTACTGTTATGATCAACCAGATATTTTGCACACACCTAGGTAAGTTAACAATAGTTAAGAATCAGAAGAAAAAAGTGCAAAAAATCTAATAACGAATTCGCGGGCGCGCAAAAACCTTCGAGGACACTCATTCTTCCCAAATATGCATTTTTATCGACGTATTTCGGTACTTTGTACTGTTACGATCGAACTTAAATTTTGCACACACCTAGATATATGAACAATATTTAGGAATCAGAAGAAATAAGTGAAATAAATCTTATAACGAACTCGCGGGCGCGCAAAAACCTCGGAGGACACTCGGAGGACACTCATTACCCGGAGGACACTCATTAGGGTGACCCGTTCACTGATGTTCAGGTGTACCATCAATCATACATGCACAATGACCATTTGTCAGTAATCCTGTCAGCTGTTGTTTTCCATAGTTCATCATATCTACAAGTGATTTCTGATATAATAGTGATTTTTCATACAAGAATGTTCATGCAGTGCAGAAATTTGGAAGATATTGTGTTTATGGTTTATTTGTTAATATTTGTTGAGTTTACTGATGCTGGTCCCTGGGTAACAGAAGTACTGTCTGTAGTTGTTATAATACAATTTGAATATGCTCAGGGATGACAACTATTTAGTCATTATAACCTCTTGACTCATGAAATATTCCTTAATTGGTTTAAGTGTCACATTTACCAGTAACACACAATGTAAATGTAGTGTCACATATACCTGTAATACACAATGTAAATGTAGATATACAAGATACAAGATACACAAATTTTTATTTAGAGTCGTATAAAAACAGGATATAATACAGCATGCAGAAAACAACAGGCATTTAACAAGGTTTATACACAAAAACAATGAAAAATAAATCACAGCATGCAGTAGTTAAAAAAACTTTTCTCCTTATCTGTTTATCAACTTACCTGTAATCATCAATATGGAAATCAAAGGTCAACACTACAGGTCATCCTAGTTGGACTAAAAATAATAAGAATTTGTTGTTGTTGTTGTTGTTCGTCTGTTTGTATTACAGACTTTGCGATTTGTAATTGGATTATCTCCCTTTACATGGTTCGTTGGGGCTATGGCTACTATTGGGTATCTGGTTCAACTGCTTTAACTGGCTGAACTTGAAAGAATCACAACTTTTGAAAGTTTGCATCATTTCCATATAAAACAAGTTTGATTCACATGACAATTGATGCTATCAAATATAGTACACATGTTTCATTAGTCGAGGAAAATATTTCTGTGCTACCTGAACCATTTCAACTAGCAAAAAGCATACACGAAAGCAACTAGCTAGTTGAGGAATGCATGAGCATTTCATGTATTCCTGTATACATCCATATACGTCAATGCACACTTTCACAAAGAAGTCATCCACTAGATTACCCAAGTACCATCCATGAAAGATAATTGACCTATTCCTTGATGATTGAAGATGTGCATGTTTTGGTGTCGGTATGGTCAGTTAGTATTAACTAGAGTTTTTGTTATAAATGCTGAGATTACGACATATACATTTTAATAAATAAATCTACAGTGTACTAGTCAAAATATTATTTTTTATTTATTTCCAAACACATTTAATGCATGTTGTATATATACATGTATATGATGTACTGGAAAACAAACCAAGAACTAGATAATGTACCTTCATGCCTGTATGTTTGTAAGCATCACAAATGTTCATATTTCAATCCTTGTATGCCATTGTTTTATTGTATTTTATATTCAACTTTATGTTCATCTTCAGTTTTGAAGAAGAGTGGATTGAGAGTGACAATCCAGATAGGGAACATTGAGAAGGCCGAGGTAAGATTATCTGATTACTTTCTCATCTTTGTCATCACTTTAGAACAATTTCGTCATTGATTTTCGAGGAAACTTGTTTTCAAATTTAAATCTCACAGGAGTATTAATTCCATAAATGATTGTATCAATGTTGAAGTACAAACTGTACCAAATATATCCTCTTTAGTTCAACACAAAGCTGTAGGCCCATTGTCCGTAAAATTAAGTACATTGCAAAACATGAGTCAGACAAAGTACTGCTGTGAGTATTATATTTGTCTCTTCTGTTTCAGAGTGATATGATTGTGTGTGCCCTTCGCCAAGTTTCCAGAATATCTCTTGCTAGAGGTCTTTTGTCCACATCCATTTATTTGGCTGGGGGTCTAGAGCTTCAAAAGACATTAGACCGAAAGTATCCAGATGGACTTAAAGATGGACAGATTGTTGTCATACCAGTGCAAGGTGACCTGAAATGTTCCAGTGTGCTCTTTGGCACTATTCCTGAGTATACAGAGCCAAGCAATTTAAATGTAAGTCTGCATTTTTTAACCGTTTAGCTTATCGAAAAGTGATATATTTGTGGTTAACAGATGTGACATTCGACAGTGTTGGGATACTATTTGTGGTTAACAGATGTGACATTTGACAGTGTTGGGATATTGTTTGTGGTTAACAGATGTGACATTTGACAGTGTTGGGATACTATTTGTGACAGATGTGACATCTGACAGTGTTTGGATACTATTTGTGGTTAACAGATGTGACATCTGACAGTGTTGGGATATTATTTGTGGTTAACATATGTGACATTTGACAGTGTTGGGATACTATTTGTGACAGATGTGACATTTGACAGTGTTGGGATACTATTTGTGGTTAACAGATGTGACATTTGACAGTGTTGGGATACTATTTATTCCACACTCCATTGGTACATTCCTTTTTTGCTAGGAAAACAGTGACATGCTCTTCTAGTCTGAAAATGTCACCATCTCCACATTACTTTCGGCTCACTGGTAATTATTTAATGTTTGGCATCATTTGTAGTGTTTCATCCTTATAATAATATAAGCCATAGTTAATGACGTCAGCGACCAGTAACGACTCCTACATGACATCAGTGACACGTAATGACTCCTACATGACGTCAGTGACCAGTAACGACTCCTACATGACCTCAGTGACCGGTAATGACTCCTACATGTCATCAAATTGATTATTGATTACGTCATGAAGAAGAAAAATCACAAAATATCTTAAAATTGTTGTTTCTTTTGGTGGCTTTTACCTGATATGAATTAGACTGGAGATAATCCTATTGTAATTTGTGATCTGTGGCGGTAGATCATGATTATACTGTCGCAAATATCCTTTTTACTCAATTTGCGACAGTTTAAGCATGATCATCCTTGATACACCTGGTACAGTAGATTCCTCTTAATATCACTTCCCATTTGTCAGAGAAAAACATGATATTAACCGAAACATGACATAAACAGAATACATATTTTCTGATGTTTTTCAACCCTCAAAACCGGAAGTGAACTTAGGCAAATGCCTAAGTGATGTGGCTCTATGAAGAAGATTGATATTTTGTAACTTACCTTGTTCTATACCCTAGTTGAAATATAGATATAAGTATAGAAAAAAAATTATTATTTGTATTTCATTTCAGTACGCAGTTACATTTCATATTGTTAAGTAGCAAAATGACGATCAGTACGATTGTAATTATGATTGTTTACTGCAGTAGTGATGTAGGCATACAAGTGTTTGGCTGGTATTCTGCATCAAATTCAATTGTAAACATGAGACTTGGTAAATATTTACCTATATCTTGATATATATACTGTTCTTTCTCTAGTAACATCTTTTTATGGGTTAATTTCCTTAGATATTTGCTGCAAGTGTGTAATCGAAGATAGTTACACATGTTATAATTAGTTGAAAGAATACATCACACTTGGCATTAGAAAAGTTTACAGATGTTAGACTGCCCTAGCTCCCCAATCACAGGTGAATATCATGTTAACAAGTATGTAAGTCAACCTATTGTTTAACAGTCAGCCAGGTGTAACCTATTGTTTGACAGTCAGTCAGGTGTAAAAAATACCCTGTTAGGTCAAGGCATTGTTTACATAATGCGTCCAGGGTGTGACAGAAGGTCCCCAGGGCATTTATCATGAATCATTACCACCATTTACCTGTATTTTTTTTGGGACAGTGGCCAAAATAAAGTGATATTAAGAGAAATCAACATAAAAACTGGTGATAATAAAAGAATTGAATTGCATAGATTATATAGCAGGAAAAACGGTGCATCAAAAAAACATGATAATAACCGAAAAGTGACATAAACAGACGTGATATTAGGTGAAATGTACTGTATTACAATCACGTTCACTCTCTGCACCCCCGGAATGTGTCCTAGCAAAGTTGAAAGCATGTGGCTAGCGATTTGATTGGTTTCAGTTAAAAAAAATCAAACGTGTCCTTTAAAGATTAAGTAGAAGCAACACCCAACTTCAAAGCCAGTCAATTTAGCCTTCACAGGCTGACAGATTCTTCTGATGTACGTCAAACAATCAAACCAGTTTTTTCGTCTCATCCACAATGTGGCGCACATGTACTCTAAGCCTTCAATTTTGTTATGACATATTCCAGGGGTGCGGAGAATAGAAATGAGAGTAACCCCTAAGTATTGTTAAACCTCAAAATCTTGCCATCAAGTTGGCATTTCTTTGAACATTACACAGGGGTGATCTATTGTATTAGTCACAGTTCGGGATGTAGAACCTCAAAATATCAAATACATTTCTTGAAGTTAGATATCAGGACATAAATGTATAAAAATGAAACTTTTATTTGAAAGAAAAGAATTATAAAGAACAATAAAAACATGGTAATTGTAGACTTTACATGTTGATCTTCCACATGTTATTATTATAAGTACAAGTCTCTTTACAAACAATCTTTACTCAGACTTGTTTGATGCATGTTTTCTAGGCTGTACACAAATTCATCAATGATTGTCTGCAGACAGCTTGTGACCATGGGGCAAAGTCTATATCATTCCCGTCGTTTGGAACGGGTGCACTTGGATATCAAAAAATCGACATAGCTAATGTTCTGTTTGAAGCCCTTGCAAACTTTCCAAGCAGAAAATCACTTGAAGATGTATTTCTTGTTATTCACCGACATGACAAGGCATCACTTTGTGTAAGTATTTTGGTAGTTTAAAACTAAAAATACAAAATGACACTTTGTTTGCCAGGCGAATTTTGACCTGATTTCCTAAATAGGCCTCCAGAATTTTATTTGGTTTCTGCAAGATAACTTACTTAAATATAGTTCAATTTGATGAAACTTGGAATGCATGTTCATCATACAAAAACTGAGGCTAATTTTGAACATGATCAAAATCTTCGCTTAATTAAACTACTGTGGTCTAATTGGTCAATTAATGAACTTTTGTTTCTGCAAGATAACTTTCATAAATATTGTTTGATTTTGATAAAACTTGGTGTGCATGTACATTATATGAAGACTTGTAATTGGGTTAAAGTTTAAAATTAATCAAAATCTGTGCATACATAAGCATAGTGTGCTCTGATTAGAATTGGTCAATTCCCAAACTTAAAAATTACTTAGTGCCGCCCTTCGGTACTCTTGTTTTAACAATGCATAATACTTTGTAGACAGATGGACAAAGAGAAGTGTAGAAAAAATATATATACAACTGTATCGAGTATCTCCTTATTATTAGCTCACCTGTCCGAGTGAGCTTATGCCATGGTGCAGCATGCATCTGTCGTCCGTCCGTCCGTCCATCGTCCACAACTTTTCCTTTGAACAACTTCTGAGGAATGGACAGGCCTAGCTAGAGTCATGATATATAGGTGATAGCTTTGTTGGTTAAACGCCAACAAAGTTTGAGAACAACAATGACCTTGACCTACCTCCAAGGTCACAGTTGTCAAATAATTAAAACGACTTTTTCTGAAGAACTGAAAGGTATAGAATCTTAATATGTGGCTGGTAGCTTCGTTGGTAAGAGCTGAACAAAGTTTGAGAATGAAAATGACCTTGACCTTTCAAGGTCACAGGGCTCAAAAGTGTCAAATACTTAAAAATTACTCCTTCTGAAGAACTGAAAGGTATACAATCTTAATAGGTGGCTGGTAGCTTCGTTGGTAAAAGTCCAACAAAATTTGAAAATGAAAATTGCCTTGACCCACTTTTCAAGCTCACAGGGGTCAAATATGTCAAACTTATCAAACGACTTCTTCCGAATAATCTAAATGCATAGAATCATATTATTTGGCTGGTTGCTTCTTGGGATTGAGCCCGACAATGTTTGCGAAGGGTTGCAAAAACTGAAAACAGCTTCTTTTGAAGAAGTGAAAGGCATGGAGTCGTGATATTTAACAAGTAGCTTTGAATTCCTTAGATTGAGCCCAACAAAGTTTGTGAATGAAAATGACCTTTACCTACTTTATCATATAGCTTTATCTTTATCTAGTTTGATATAAAGTATTATTGGGCCAACATGATTCAATGTTGTATAAACCATGCCCCATCCCAATGGGGACAGGAGAATGGGACCCAATACGGTAAGGGTGTTGCTGAGAGACAGAGCCAATACGGTAATAAGGGTGTTGCTGAGAGACAGGGCCAATATTTGGTAATATTTGTAGTATAGTATAATATTTATTCAATATTTTGCTTAAATATCCAGGTGAGCGATACAGGCCCTGTGGGCCTCCTGTATCTATATACACTGACTGCATTTACTTGTTAACAGGTATTCAAAGAAGCCGAGCAGAGGCATCTGGATTTAGCAGATGGTAAGTTAAAAAAACTGAGAAAGGGATATTACTTTTTATAAGCCAAAAAATGTTATATATACAACTGTGGACTTGTCCCTGATTTACGAACCTAGTCTGAACAATATTCACTACGGCCGAAGTGATTATTGTTCAGACCAGGTTCGTAAATCAGGGATAGACCTCATCTGAAGTCCATAATTGTATATTATCACATAACTGACCCATTTTACAATTTTAAGCGCCCATGTCATAAATATGGTATTGCACACATGTAACAAAACCTAAAGATGCTGCGATTGGTCGAAATCGTGGGAACTTAACCCATTTACTGTTATTCTATCATTATCATTTTCATTGCATTTAAGACGGTTCATTATTAAAAAAAAAAGTAGAACAACTTTCATTACATGCAACGGCAATACTATGATCGGAGTACTTTGGTTTTTACTTATATAGAGACAGCTGACAACACATTATTGTGTTTAAATATTTTTTTTTCAGATTATGAAATGTGTCATAAATAGATTCTTACATTCGTATAAATGTCATATTGAATTGATTAATCTAGTTCAATAAATTAAATTATACATTTGTGTCAAATTATTGAACTTGTTTGATAAATTTCAATATGACATGAACACTCATGTGAGATCCTCTCTTTATTTAGACAGAGTAACACATTTAGATGTTTGTCTAGTTTACAATATGGCCCTGTACAACATATAATATATACAGATGATAAGTTACAGAGTATTGTGAGTATATTTTCCTTAAAATAAGATACAAATCATAAAACTGAAGCAAATGCAAAGCATTGTTATCTGCATTTGTTGATTTAAACATATTTTATTGATAAAAATGTATAATCAAATGGATTGGGCACAAGTTATAACACCTTATAGAACCCCACACCTTTAAGGTGTTATAACTTGTGCCCAATCCATTTGATTATATCAATAAAATATGTTTAAATGTTTAAATATGCATTTGTTATTAGCTTACCTGGTCCAAAGGTGAGCATATGCCATACCCTAGTGTCCATCACCTGTCCTACATCCGTCCTTCAACAATTTCTGCAAACGACTTCTTCATCTTAACCATTGATAAGAGTTTAACCATCCCAAGGTGGTGGGGATTCCAGATTGTACAAAGGGAGGGGCTCACCTCCGGCTATGATACATGAACTAAATATTTACTTCTAAAATAGAATTTTGAAAACCTATTGAGCAAATATGAAGAACATTGGACAGTTTTACCATTTAACAAGTAATATTACATTTTACAATTACGTACATGGAAGGTTCAAAGTATATCATCAAATTTCCTTACATTTAGAAAAGCCTAGGAGTACAGCATCTAAAACCGTTGAGCGGAAAGGGTTCTTTACCAGTGGGACGTCCTGGTAAGATTATTGTCTTTATCAACGTTTCTTTATCAACGTTTCTTTAAATGTCTTTTAAAAATAAATAAATTATAAGGTGTAAACTTGATATTTGGGCCTGTACCTTCCTAGGGGTGGACAACTTTGTTACTAAATGACCTTGACCCCCTATATGAAGGTCATTGGATCAAGTATGCAGTCAAACCTGTTTCATAATTTAAAATGTAAGAAAAGCATGCAAAGTATAAACTAAAATCAATGCCTAAAAAGCAAAATATGAAGTCATCTCCTTTCGTGTGATGACCTGCATTGATAGTGCTACATGTATGACCTGTATTTTCGTTCAGCTTCACCTGCATTTGGATTCTAAAACTTGACAGGATTGCTTGTTGTTTAGGGAAAATATAATGTTGTAATTTTAATACTTTTCAGCGCATCTGTGGAAAAAAGGTTGGAATATGAAAAGATTTTTATGGAATATGCAGGCAAAAATACCGCTTATTCCATGACAGGTAGGTGACATACATGTATATCTGATGTCTTATAGATTATATGATTACCCCCCTCCTCCTCCTCCTGAGGCCTTTGGGCCAAGAGAATTAAATTTTGTACCAATAAAGGGTATGGTACCCCTGGCAGTTGTATTTGATTGGGTATGATTGGGGCAAGAACCGGGAATTGATTTGGTATAATTGGGGCAGGAACAGGGAATTGATTGGGTATGATTGGGGCAAGAACCGTGAATTGATTTGGTATAATTGGGGCAGGAACGGGGAATTGATTGGGTATTATTGGGGCAAGAACCGGGAATTGATTTGGTATAATTGGGGCAGGTACAGGGAATTGATTGGGAATGATTGGGGCAAGAACATGGAATTGATTGGGTATGGTTGGGGCAGGAACAGGGCATTGATTGGGTATGAGTGGGTCAAGAACAGGGAATTGAGTGGGTATGATTGGGGCAAGCACAGGGAATTGATTGGGTCTGATTGGGGCAGGAACCGGGAATTGATTGGGTATTAGTGGGGCAAGAACAGGGGATTGATTGGGTATGATTAAGGCAAGAACAGGGAATTGAGTGGGTATGATTGGGGCAAGAACCGTGAATTGATTTGGTATAATTGGGGCAGGTACAGGGAATTGATTGGGTGTGATTGGGGCAGGGACAGGGAATTGATTGGGTCTGATTGGGGCCGGACCAGGGAATTGATTGGGTGTGATTGGGGCAGGAACAGAGTTGTATTTGATTGGGTATGATTGTGGCAAGAACCGGGAATTGATTTGGGATAATTGGGGCAGGAACAGGAAATTGATTGGGTATGATTTGGGCAAGAACAGGTAATTGATTGGGTATGATCGGGGCAGGAACAGGGAAGTGATTGGGTATGATTAGGGCAAGGACAGGGAATTGATTGGGTCTGATTGGGGCAGGAACAGAGTTGTATTTGATTGGGGATGATTGGGGCAAGAACCGGGAATTGCAAGTTATACATTTTCGGAAAGTGTTAAGGGACAGGAATTTTGATGTCCAGTTGTGGGATCGCACAACGTTACACGATGTGCGGTGTGCGCACGATGTGTGCACGGTGTGTGAACGGTGTGTGCACGATGGGCGAACGATAAAAAGCTGGACGATCATTGCTTGATTGGGGCAAGAACATGGAATTGATTGGGTATGGTTGGGGCAGGAACAGGGCATTGATTGGGTATGAGTGGGGCAAGAACAGGGGATTGATTGGGTTTGATTGGGGCAGGAACAGGAAATTGATTTGGTATGATTGGGGCAGGAACAGAGTTGTATTTGATTGGGGATGATTGGGGCAGGAACAGGAAATTGATTTGGTATGATTGGGGCAGGAGCAGGGAATTGATTGGGGATGAGTGGGGCAAGAACAGGGGATTGATTGGGAATGATTGGGGCAGGAACAGAGTTGTATTTGATTGGGTATGATTGTGGCAAGAACCGGGAATTGATTTGGGATAATTGGGGCAGGAACGGGGAATTGATTGGGTATTATTGGGTCAAGAACCGGGAATTGATTTGGTATAATTGGGGCAAGAACAGGGCATTGATTGGGTATGATTTGGGCAGGAACAGGGAATTGATTTGGTTTGATTGGGGCAGGAACAGAGTTGTAATTGATTGGGAATGATTGGGGCAAGAACCGGGAATTGCAAGTTATGATTGGGGCAAGAACCGTGAATTGATTTGGTATAATTGGGGCAAGAACAGGGCATTGATTGGGTATGAGTGGGTCAAGAACAGGGAATTGATTGGGAATGATTGGGGCAAGAACCGTGAATTGATTTGGTATAATTGGGGCAGGAACGGGGAATTGATTGGGTATGATTGGGGCAAGAACCGGGAATTGCAAGTTATACATTTTCGTAAAGTGTTAAGGGACAGGAATTTTGATGTACAGTTGTGGGATCGCACAACGTTACACGATGTGCGGTGTGCGCACGATGTGTGCACGGTGTGTGAACGGTGTGTGAACGGTGTGTGCACGATGGGCGAACGATAAAAAGCTGGACGATCATTGCTTACGCACATATGTGCGCACGATGGACGGACGTTGTGCGATAACAATATAGGTTGGTGTAAATTGAGGAATGCCTCAACAGTATATACGGTTTCATGTTTAAACATATAAACTTGATGTTTACGTATGTTTCTATATTCTAGCAACATCTATAAACTTATCTTTCTGTCTATACATTCTTATATTTAGAAATTGTATTTTCCGTGTTTTTTAACAAACTTAATCGACACATGTAAAATTACAACACAATCCCGTATCCATGTAAACATAACCACTTTGTACATGTACCTGGACCGTAGTTTTCTCCCCGCCTGGGGCACTTACGTAACTCGTCGGGTAAGGCCGGGGATGTGCAAATCCAGGTGAAGGGAAGCTATAGGCAAACGAATGCAAATAATAAATACTATTCATTACGGTCAAACGGTATCGCATATCAACTCTGTGTGTCAGGCACTGGTCAGGTAAAACTCCGGACACTCATCAAATTGTTATTTACCTGTTCTGTTACCTTGGAGCCAAACCCATTCTTGACAGCCTAATGGTCGCTGTAATACTGTGTAACACGCATTGTGAAATTGTATAATCTTGATTATTGTGATGAGAAATTACAGATATATACACAGCGTACATTATCTCATACAAGCCTTCCGTATTTTTGTCATTCCGTAGTTTTGATCTACAAATGATACCAAAACGCACAGTTGTGCGGAGAGAAGCGCACAACGGGGCGAACAATTGCTAAATCGCACAGTTGTGCGCACCATGTGTGGACGATGTGCGGACGGTGTGTGAACGATGTATGCACAGTGTGCGCACGCTATACAACTGTAATTCTGTATGAAGCATCCTTGGACCAAAATAATTCAATGTTACATAAATGCTTTGTAAATGAAGATCTTTTCCCCCTAGCTGAGGATGAAGTTATAAGGAGACGGAGATAATAAGGGGGAGGAGGGGTTTAAAGACTACATGATAATTATATAAGGGGAATGGAAGCTTTGCCAGAGGGGCAGGACCCGTTGGGGAAATTAGGCAAACACTTTAAGTTCTTCTCCAGTTCCTACACGCCAGAGTTAACCAATGTTATGGCCTTGGCCTGATTTTTTGACATATTTATTGCCTCTTCTCAATTTTCATTAAAACCAGTGGTAATTAAACCTGATATGAATAAATATTGCCTTCTTGATTCTAAACAAATTCTGTTTTTTGTGAGATTGATTTCAAAATCTGATATGGTCACCAGTATCATTTGATTGTCCAAGATATTTATTACTGCTCAATTTCACCAAATTTTAACAAATCTTCATAAAACGTTCCGTTATTTGCTTTAACCAATTGTTTTGCTATTATTGGTTCAATAAGGTAATGAGATGGCTAAGACACTCTCAAGCTACAGTAGGAACATTCTAACTTCCTGTCTAGTTCATATAATCAGAATAAACATGTTGAGAATGCATGTGATGTGTTTGTGTTCTATAGGGAAATGTCTGTCAAGTATTCTGCTGCAGACAGGTGTGTGCATCTATGCTGTCCAGCAAATCATGTAAGTACCCACAGATATATACAGACCTTTTTTATGGCTAAATATGGGTCAATTCCCCTCTCCAATTTTGGCATTATTTCCCCCTATTTCAGCTTAAAAGTTCCCCGACTTGTACCAGTAACTAAAATACTACCAAATGAATATCTGTCTTTGTTCCATTTTGTTTTTATTTTCCTTTAGTTCGACAACTGAGTGATTTATCTCATTTTCCCAGTGTTCATGTTGTCACTACCCCCCTCTTGTTCTCTCCCCTTAGCTCTGGCCTGCCCCCTTCTTGTTCTCTCCCCCTGGCCCTGGCCTACCCCCTCTTGTTCTCTCCCCCTGGCTCTGGCCTACTCCCTTCTTGTTCTCTCCCCCTGGCTCTGGCCTACCCCCTCTTGTTCTCTCCCCCTGGCTCTGGCCTGCCCCCTTCTTGTTCTCTCCCCCTGGCTCTGGCCTACCCCCTCTTGTTTTCTCCCCCTGGCTCTGGCCTACTCCATTGCTGGATGAGTCATGTTCCTATAGCGCATATTTACCCCTTCTTCAAAAAAAGGGTATAACTTTCTAATCCTGCATTAATCCCTGGTTCCCAACAAACTTAATATATATCTTTTCTCATTTCTTTATAGCTAAGAACTTAAATTGTTTGATTATTATCATGACTACATTCTTAATGGCCCATCAGGGAACAAGAGGTACTTATAAGGACCAATAAAATGTTGATTACACGCCGCTAAAGGAAATGTTATCAAACAAACAAAGGGATAAAAGACGTGTCAACTGAACAGTAAAAGTGGCTATGATTACTGATATCTCTCTGATCAACAGTTATCTGGTAGTTTAGAATGATAGCGACACTTACTGTTTTAAAAAGAGATTTGAGATTTGTTACATTATCATAACAATGTTTCCCGTGTTTGCTGAAGTTCAAGGCAATCTAACATTAAGTGTTTTACTGTTCATGACATGCTACATAGGTATGTGTTGATGTTGGTCTCAGCTTGTTTGATTCACAAATTACTGGACCTTGCCTTTGTAACACAAACACCGACATGACATGGTATGATAAATCTCTCTCCTCTAAAACTTTGGTGTGTATGAGTTAAGTTAACAAGTTTGTTTTGTTCTTTGTAGGGAAGTTCTCCACAAAACTGATTATAATCAAGTACATATTGAGGAATTTATACAAGCTTATGCACTACTGGACAAAGTAAGGGAAGGATACTTACTGCCCGATGTCTCTTTATATTTACCCTTCCTTATAGGAAACGGTGAGTCTGTAACAAAATTCTGCATAGAATGATAAATATATATCATAACACAGGGATGATAAGTGACTGTTTTAACCTGCTATTGACAGTGCACTTGATATATTATTTTGAATGACAGTTCAACTGGTAGATTATTTTGAATGATATTCCACCTTGTAGATTATTTTAAATGACAGTTTACCAGGTAGAGTTTTTTGAATGACAGTGCACTTGATGGATTTTAATTGACAGTGCACCTGGTAGATTATTTTGAATGACTGTTCACCTGGTAGATGATTTTGAATGAGTTCACCTGGTAGATTATTTTGAATGACATTGCACTTGATATATAGTTTTGAATGACATTGCACTTGATATATTATTTTAAACGACAGTTCACCTGGTAGATTATTTTGAATGACAGTTCACCTTATAGATTATAGTCGAACCTCTTTATCTCGAAGTCGACAGGGTCGTGGAAAAACTTTGTGTTATCTGAGTATTCGAGTTATGCAGGTTCATAAATTTGGTATGAAATTTGCTGTTTGGACAAAGCACTAGCAGTTGTTGATTTTATTAATAGCCAATGCTTGTAATCAATCGATGAATGATATACGTAATCAATATAACAAATACAGGTATGTTATTTTACAATAAACACACTAACAAAAATAGAGTAGTTATTTCCTGAAAAATGTACTTTCATTTAGCGCAATCAAAACGTTTGGACCACATTGTGAATTCGTTATTAAATATGGACGGGTCTAGTTATTAAATTGTTGTTTTTGGCTAGTCTAGATCTTGGCAAAGTCTTTCCAGGTCTACATTTGTATTTGCAAGTCCGTCAAGTTTTACTTCTGAAGTGTTACATTTAAAAATCGAACTATCCCGCTGTCTCCTACCTCGTACTATACAATGCAGAAATTAAAGTGCGCAAGTCTTAAACAAATCACTGTAATGGAGCGTACGCATAGTTGATTCTGGAAATGAAAGCACACACAAACAGATTATATCATCCATGTAACACGTTGATTCATTAAAGCCAAATGTGACACCTGACACCTCCTCAACTCGACGTAATCAACAGCAATTATCGTTTTGTTCTTAAATCTCTTGATCGACTTTCAAAGCCATACTAGCTCTTGTAAAAAACATTAAACCAAGAAGCTATCCTAGGTTGTGATTTTAACTTTGGAACTCTTTTATGCATGACCACGCTTTGTGACCAATTTTACTGTTTCCACTGTCGTCTGTTTGGGTGTATGTACAGAATACTGTTGATCAACATTGATGAAGTTTGATTTTTATTATAAACAACATGGTTTTGACTGTCCGCACACTTTACAGTTTGAAGCCTTATCATAAATTATTTTTACCGATTTTATGCTAGTCTACTCATGAAAGATGTTCATAAACACGGAATGGCGAGATGTCGTAAAACTGCTAGTCAATAGTCAAAATTTGATATTGCTTATCTTTTATAATAATATTGGGTAAGTGGAATTTGCACAAGAATTGAAAAAAAAATGGAAACTATTAACCCAATTAACTAGTGGTGTTCAAAAATATTTTTTAGCCTTGAAATAACTAAGAAATGACTCTTTATTTCTTCAATTGTCTTTTCAGAAATCATTGACAATATTTTAAATCAACAGCACATCTTTGATCCAAGATATTGCTTGAGGTATGTTGTTTGTATTGATATTTTCTTTGTTAGCTTACAATTTTAGCTCACCTCTCCTTATGCCGTGGTACGGTGTCCGTTCTTCGTCCGTCCGTCCTCCAGCGTCAATATTTTACTTTAAACAACTTCTTCTCAATAACCAAAAGGCCCAGGGTACTGATATTGGACCTGTAGCATGCTGGGATGAAGGACTACCAAGTTTGTTCAAATGAATGAACTTGACCCCGTTTTCATGGTTACAGTGGTCAAATATGTTAAAAACCTGTCATACAACTTCTTCTGAATAACCAAAATGCCTGAGATGATGATGATATTTGGCCAGTAGCATGCTGGAGAAAAGGACTACTGCAAATTTCTTTTTAACAACTTCTGAATAACCAAGAGGTATAAGGTGATGATATTTTGCCAGTAACATGCTCGGATGAAGGGATACCAAGTTTGTTCAAATGAATGACCTTTGCTTATATTCAAGGTCACAAGGGTTGAATATGTTAAAAATCTTTAAAAGAACTTCTTTTAAATAACCAAGAGGCCTAGGGTGATGATATTTGGCTAGTAGCATGCTGGGATGAAGGGCTACAAAGTTTGTTCAAATGAATGACCTTCATCTTTTTTCAAGGTAACAGGGGTCAAAAATGTTTTAAACCTTTAAACAACTTCTTCTGAATAACCAAGATGCCGAGGATAATGCCAGTAACATGCTGGTATGAAGGACTACCAAGTTTGTTCAAATGAATGACCTTGACATATATTCAAGGTTACAGGGGTAAAATATGTTAAAAACCTTTAAACGACTTCTTACTAAGCAAAAGGCCAGGGGTTATGATATTTGGCCATTTACATGCTGGGATGAAGGACTATCAATTTTGTTCAAATGAATGACCTTCGCCAGTATTCAAGGTCACAGTGGTCAATATATGTTTAAATACTTCAATGACTTGTTCTTTATAACCAAAAGGTCCAGGGTAATGATATTTTGCTAGAAGCATGCTGGGTTGGAAGACTATAAACTATAAGCTTGACCTACTTTCAAGGTCACAGAGGTCAAATATGGTAAAAACTTCAAACAACAATATCCTATGAACCATTTGGACTAGAGTCATGATACTTGAGTATAATATGTAGAAGCAGTGCGAATCCTTTTCTTAATTACAGTAATGAGGTCAAAGGTCAACATGGGTTAAAAGCTTTAACAATTTTCTTCTTAAGTTCAATAAGGCCCAGGGTCATGATATTTGGCAAGTTGGTACCTGGGATGGAGTGCTATAAAGTTTCCTCATAAAAGTGACCTTGACCTAGTTTCAAGGACACAGGGATCAAATATGTTAAAAACTTCAAACAACAATATCCTAAGAACAATTTGGACTAGTCATAAAACATAAAGCTGTGTGAATCTTTTTCCTTTATCACAGTAATGAGGTCAAAGGTCAACTGTCAGTGCTAGCTGGAGTTAAAGGTCAATGTGGGTTAAAAGCTTTAAAATTGAAATTTCACTTGAATTTCAAACAACAATATCTTAAAAAACGTTTAAAAGATGTTAAAATGTCTTGTGTTCTAGTTACCAAATTTGGTCTGAAGTTACCTATATATATGTCAGTTCATGTTACAAAAGGAGCAGGTGAGCGATACAGGCCCTCTGGGCCTCTTGTTTTATAATCTTGTTACAAAATTGAATACTCATGTTAGAAGTTATATATTTTCAGTGGAGTACTATATAGATATTTAGGGTGTCATTTGACTAAATAGCCCCTTAAAAGTAAAATATCTCTTTTAAATTATAGCTGGTTCTACCCACGTGACATGAAACTAGGGGCTGCTGATGGGATTTTGAAGAAAACAGGACGTCGAGATGGAAGCTTCCTGGTTTGGAGAAGGAAGAAAGATGATTTTTACCACTTGGGCACAATGTAATTAAAGATTTTTTGTTATTTTACCTCACACGTTATACCCATGGTTTGTGTCAATATTCTACTGTATTCATTATACAAGTGATTTGTGTAATATCCCTTCAAAAACTGTAAATACAACTGTTACCAAAAAATGCAAAACTAAAAGATATCCAACATTTATCGTTATCACACTGTAAAACAGATTTATTATGAGACAGTGAATTTAAAATGGGACAAAAAGTATTGACCACATTTTAATGCAATTTAGGATAAAATATGAGGCCAAATTCAACACAGGATTTTTTTTGCATGAGCAGAAGGTCCAGAGAGTGCATAGACATGAACATCTGAAACCTCCAATGAGGGAGTCTGAGATCTCCGTCAGTACACATTTCCAATAAGGGTGGAAGTCTGAGATCTCCCTCAGTACACATTTCCAATAAGGGTGGGAGTCTGAGATCTCCCTCAGTACACTTTTCCAATAAGGGTGGGAGTCTGAGATCTCCCTCAGTACACTTTTCCAATAAGGGTGGGAGTCTGAGATCTCCCTCAGTACACTTTTCCAATAAGGGTGGGAGTCTGAGATCTCCGTCTGTACACATTTCCAATAAGGGTGGGAGTCTGAGATCTCCCTCAGTACACTTTTCCAATAAGGGTGGGAGTCTGAGATCTCCGTCAGTACACATTTCCAATAAGGGTGGGAGTGCGAGATCTCCCTCAGTACACATTTCCAATAAGGGTGGTAGTCTGAGATCTCCGTCTGTACACATTTCCAATAAGGGTGGGAGTCTGAGATCTCCCTCAGTACACATTTCCAATAAGGGTGGGAGTCTGAGATCTCCCTCAGTACACATTTCCAATTAGGGTGGTAGTCTGAGATCTCCGTCAGTACACATTTCCAATAAGGGTGGGAGTCTGAGATCTCCCTCAGTACACATTTCCAATA
>NW_018408684.1:216656-248072 GCF_002113885.1 Mizuhopecten yessoensis
CCCTGCAGTAACTAGGAGATCATTTGACTCAGACACACCTGTTATGATCATTACACTCCCCCTGCAGTAACTAGGAGATCATTTGATTCAGACACACCTGTTATGATCATTACACTCCCCCTGCAGTAACTAGGAGATAATTTGACTCAGACACACCTGTTATGATCATTACACACACCCTGCAGTAACTAGGAGATCATTTGACTCAGACACACCTGTTATGATCATCACACTCCCCCTGCAGTAACTAGGAGATCATTTGACTCAGACACACCTGTTATTATCATCACACTCCCTGCAGTAACTAGGAGATCATTTGACTCAGACACACCTGTTATGATCATCACACTCCCCCTGCAGTAACTAGGAGATCATTTGACTCAGACACACCTGTTATTATCATCACACTCCCTGCAGTAACTAGGAGATCATTTGACTCAGACACACCTGTTATGATCATCACACTCCCCCTGCAGTAACTAGGAGATCATTTGACTCAGACACACCTGTTATTATCATCACACTCCCTGCAGTAACTAGGAGATCATTTGATTCAGACACACCTGTTATGATCATCACACACTCCCTGCAGTAACTAGGAGATCATTTGGTTCAGACACACCTGTTATGAGAACACACACCCTGCAGTAACTAGGAGATCATTTGACCACAGGATGTCCATTTTAAGTTTATGTCAGTTTGGACTTGAATAAGTGAGTTTTGAGGGATATTGGTAAATTTGGTCAAAATGAGGGAGTCTCCCTCCTAATGAGGGAGGGGTGACAGCTATGAGGGGGAGTGTTTGAAATTGTTAAGGACTGAATTTTTGTGCCCCTTTTCATTATACAGCATTTTTCTTCCCGTCAAAGCTAAAGTAGATATTTGATCTTGTGCGTAACGTAACTTAACTTAACTTTTCTCGCACAATTTCTCGGTTAAAGTTTTGGTTTCTACAGTGGTGTACAGTTCAGTCAGATCATGTGTTATTGTCCTTATTAGGTACTTTAAATATCAAACAAACAAAAAATCATTGGATAGGGTCAGACGGGTGTATTATTCATCCGTTTGTGGTGCTCTGTTATGAGCCACTGGTTACATTTGTGTTTTTTTCTATGAAATGAGTCTCTGTATATTGTTACTTAATGTCTTTGCAGGAAGGACTAATGCTTTGTTCAGTTTCTTGTTAAATGATTGTTCATTTATCAACTGTTATAACTTTGTAGCTATGGACAAAACACCTATCACCTGCGGATTGACATCTCGTCTACAAACATGTACAGTGTGAAGAGGAGTGGCATAGCGTTTCAGCAGCTGGGCAGTTTGATCAAACATTATATGACCTACCCCTTACCGGATCTACCTGCTGGTAACCTGAGGCTGAAATACCCTATTCCTGTCAACATCCCATCAACTAAAAGGTAAGTACTCAACTTTTATAGGTTTAATGAAATAAGGTACAACAATGATACTCCAACTTAGTAAAGGAAAGTTGTATCAATGTGTCCATCGTAAAATGCTTAATGTGTACAAGGAAACACCAAATAGTTTCTCTCCACATCATGGTATAACATTAGGTTCTACAGATCATCTTGCTGCATGGTCATCAATCAATGTTAAAGGTCAAAGGTCAAACTTTACCATATTTTGAAGTAAAAAACTATATGTGTACAAGAAATCTAATGAATTCCTCAACAAATATAATGTTGTTATAATTTACACGTACACTAGTTTGGTACGATAATGTAACATCAGGTTCTATTCCTTATTAGATTTAGTTCATCATTGGTTAAGGCTAAAGGGTCAAAGATCACACTTGACCACTTCTGAATTACAAAGCTTGTGTACATGATATAAAACCCTCAACATATTGAATTCATGTTTGTATTTAAACATGTAGTTCTACACTTGATAACATTTTGGTGGTCATTGGTTTAGGTTAATAGGGTCAAAGTTACATTTGTGGGAAGGGAGGGAAGGTTACATCTGCACGACTTCCACTCATTTCAGTTTTAGCTAACTTTTTCCTTTAAAACACTACTTGTCCTGAACTGCTAAGTGGATTTTAACTAAATTTGGGCTGGAACATCCTTGGGCCAAGGGCATTCAATTTTGTATAAACGTTGGATGTGGTCCCCCTGGGGGCAGGAGAGCGGGGCCCAATAGGAGAAATAGAGGTCAAAACTTTAAAATCCTTTTTCTACTGTAGGGAATAAGGGATTTCATCCTGAATTAGTCTGGAGCATCCTGAGGGCCAAGGGGACTCAATTTTACATAAACAGTGGGANCCCCCCCCCCCCCCTTGGGGCAAAGGACCAGGGCCCAATAGGGGAAATAGAGGTTAAACCTTTAAAATCCTTCTTGTACCATGGGGATTAAGGGATTTCATCCCGATTTGGGCTGGAGGATCCTTAGGCCAAGGGGACTCAATTTTGTATAAACGGTGGGTGTAGCCCCCCTGGGGGGAGAGGGGCGGGGCCCAATATGGGAAATAGAGGTAAAACCTTTGAAATCCTCCTTCTACCATGGGGATAAAGATATGTAATCCCAATTTTGCCTCCATCAAGTTGTCTAGTAGTGCCTGTTACTATAAGGGTGTATTCATTTATACAAGATGGCCACCGGGCCTTCATCTTGGATTTTGACATCTGAAGTTTGTTCTCGCTACATCTCCAGAAATACAGGATGGATCTTTCTGAAATTTCATATGTACATACAGTACCTACCATGGAGTGCTGTATCTTTACCTCATAACAAGTACTTTAAACATATACAGGTGAGCGATATAGGCCCTTTGGGCCTCTTGTTTTTTTAACACTATTCCAGACTTAATGCAGTAATTTCATTATATGTAGTTTCTTTTGTTCATTTGTACCTTTCTCTGCCTCTCCAGTTATTACTGTCGTTAAGCTTACGATATTGTTAAATGTTAACGACCTGCTAACCATGGTTTAACGATATTGTTGAACAACTGGGCCCTGGTTGCTAAATTGTAAAATGATAATGTTTTTGTGTACAGCTGGTTCTATCCTAACATTTCACCGACCTCCGCTATAGTGCTGCTTCACATGGCCGTCCCTTACCATAGCTTCATTGTTCGCTACTCGATGGACACACCTGGATGCTGTGCTCTCGTTATAAGGTCAGTTGTGTATCAAAGATTTTGCCTCCATTTTACACAAAAACTGTGAACAAGTTTTAGCTCACCTGGCCCAAAGGGCAAAGTGAGCATATGCCAAGGCGCAGCGTCCGGCATCTGTACGTTTGTTAGTCGTCCGGTGTCAATATTTTACTTTAAACAACTTCTTCTTAAAAACTAAAAGGCCTAGGATGATGATATTTGGCCAGAAGCAAACTGGGATGACGGGCTACCAAAGTTGTTAAAAAATGACCTTCACCCATATTCAAGGTCACAGAGGTCAAATATGTGAAAAATTTAAACAACTTGTTCTGAATAACTAAAACGCCCATGATGATGATATTTAGCCAGTAGCATGCTGGGATGAAGGGCTACCAAGTTTGTTCAAATAAATGACCTTCACTTATATTCAAAGACACAGGGGTCAAATATGTTTAAAACCTTTAAACAGCTTCTTCTAAATAACCAAGAGGCCTTAAATTAGGTGATGATAGTTGGCCAGTAACATGCTGGGATGAAGGGCTACCAATGCAAGTTTGTTAAAATGAATGACCATCACCCGTTTTCAAGGTCACAGGGGTCAAATATGGTGAAGTCTTTAAACAATTTCTGAATAACTTAAAGGTCCAGGGTAATGACATTTTGCCAGAAGCATGCTGGGATGAAAAGGCTATAAAAAGTCTGTTCAACTTAATGTCCTTTATAGAATTTCAAGGTCACATATGTCATATGTTTACATCTTTTAATAGATTCTTTTGAATCAAACACTGGTATTTTGTCTGTAGCTGTATTTAAGTCCACTTTTACTTAGTTAGTTTGAGATTAATACCAGGTGAGCGATTCAGGCCCATTGGGCCTCTTGTTAAAGATAATTACTTAAATACAAGTGGACATGAATTGTGAAGGGATCTTTTTATTGAATATGATCTTAAGCATCCTTAATTTTGCTAAGGGGAATCATTGTTGTATAAATGAAAGTTGTGGACCCTCTTGAGGAAGAGGGGCAGGACCTCATATAGAAAGAAGATGGAAATTTTAAAATCTGTTCTCCGTCCATTCCATATGGATGAATGGATGTTTACCACATTTGATGTACGTGGCACAATCTTGGCCCAATGGAACCCATTATTGCTTAAAAGGAGGGTTTGTAACTTCCGATTTCTTGTGTTATACAGACACATGTTTGCAGTTAGTGAACAGGCCTCATGCACCTTTTTAATTTAAGAAGTGTGATCTTACAGTCTCTGATTGTAGGTTTAATATTCCTGGTAAGATTTGCTTGTTAACAATTTAACATCTTGTTTACTGTGTTACTTTCTAGAACAAAAGAGTCGACTGTTCCTTTCAAGATTATACACAAGCACGGGTTCCACTGTCTACAGGGAGGGGAGGACACTGCTGAAAGGTTCCGTAACATTGACACACTGGTGGATTACTACCATAGTAATCCCATCTACTACAGCTCTAGCAGACAGCCACTGTACTGCAAACCTGTTTTAATCCATCCCAATACATCTTCATATCTGTAAGTAAATTAAGTATGTCAACATATTACTTTATCACTATGAATTAAGAGTGGATGGGTACTTCTATATATATATCAGTTGTCACATCGTTTGCCTGTGGCATGCTTCAAAATTCTATACTCTGAAATTCAAGATCAAGAGAAAGGGTCAAAGGTCAAATCATTTAATTAAACTTTTCAGATTAATCTTCTAAATTATTGAATTTTTCAAAATGAAACTTCACACATAGGTCTAGATCTATCATGGCCGGACAGTCTAGAGTTGGAGAGTCCCGGGTTTGAACCCTAGTCTGGCTTTTACATTTTCGCTTTCTCCTGTTACAAAATTGGCGAGCTTGCCAACTCTTGTTTCAAGCATTTGGAGTACGCTTAGCAAGGGGATGTCCAGACCCTTTTTCATGAAGCCGTTCTCATGCTCAAGCATGGATTTTGTATTCAAGCCTATTTTTTTGTTTCCTTTATAAATTAATAATATAATCTGATTTTGTCAATGATTTGGAAAAAAAAGAAAATACCTTAAGCCAAATACTGTTTTCAATGAGTATATTTGATGCTTTGATGTTTTGTCAGTAAGTTAAATAAAGTTGGTTGGAGCACAAAATCCATGCTTGAGCATGAGAATGGTTTCATGAATACAGGCCCAGAACTTGGTTATAAATAGTTGTGAGGGGTAAAGAGTTCGAAAAAGGAGGGAGGAATGTAGTGGAACTGGACTGGATCGATTGTCAGTGACCAGGTTACTAACCTCAATTGGTAGAGCGTCCGTCTAGAGCTCAAGAGGGTCCAGGGTTCAAACCCCTGTCTGGCCACTACAGTTTCTCTCTCTCCTGTTACAAATGTGCATCATGAACCAAGGGGAAATGTAACAGAACACCAATAAACTTGGGTTGTGACTAGTGATGGGCAATCAGTTTAAAATCATAATCCATAATTGGTTTGTAATCGGAAGTAGTAAACCGATCAACGATCGATTGCATAATTGGTTCATAATTTCATGGGACTGTATACCAAAATAAAGTGAAAACACTTCCTTAACCCTTAGAGTGCTACATTAAAATAACATACGGTAACCAATCAGTGCTGAATTAATTAGGAAAATTTAATTTTCACAGCAGTTCAAATTGAGATATAACTTCATAAGTCGCAATTTTAGTAAAAATATTTCAAAAATAATACTTGTGTTAATATTAAAACATATTAATACCAATGGAAATTGGTTATTTGATATGTTTAATTAAATTTTAATCAACAAGATTAGCAGTTGACCATATAAAATACCATTTTATAGAATGTGCAACTATAGTTGTGACTAGCAGTGGTGGCCACAGACATACAGCGCAACTATAGTTGTGACTAGCACTCAATACACAGAGTTGTTAACTATACACTGTGTTTTGTTCTTATATAATGAATGGATTTCAAGCAATTTTTATGCAGTTTTATCAATCATATACCGGTAGTAAAAATCATAAGAATATATGACTTTCAATACATTTTTCACACTGAAAACATTTTACACTTAAATTTTGATAAAGATCTGATTACATCGATAATGGAATTTGTAATCGATAATCGGAATGGGAAAGGGTAAACTGATCGATTTTTGATTATAATCGATCATCAGCCCATCACTAGTTGTGACGAAGTGTATAACAAGTGTAGCACTTCTACAGATCTTTATTGTGGTTCACTTGACAATTTGTTTTTGAAACTACATGCAAGTGCCTATCATGGCATTATATTTCTACTTTATATAATTTCTTTGTAGGAACAATAAGCCATATAATATTGATACTTAGCCTGTATCTTGCTGAAGAGGAGAAATCTAATTTCTTCCAAACGAATAACCCTGATCCACTTTCAAGGTCAAAAAGGTCACGTCAAAACCTTTTAACAACATCCTATAAGGTTTATTTGCAAGAACAATGTTCCTACCCAGACAGTTTCACTGACATTCTGCCAGCTTGCTCGATGGTGATGTTAGGGATGTGAGAGTTAGTTCCCCTTGTTCACCACTGCGCTCACGTCACTGGTTACCAAGCTGGCAGAATGTCAGCAAAACTGTCTGGGTAAGAATATTGTTTTACATAGCAGTGACTCGACGAAACCTGCATATATACCTTATATGTCATGCTAATAAATGAATCTTTTCAGTGATAACATTCTTTAAGGGTTTGGCCTGTATTAAGCTAGGTTGAAGGACTATCAAGTCTGACTGATAAAATGAACATGACCTGCTTTCATGGTCACTGGTCAAATGAGCGAAACCTTAAAAAAACAAACTTTTAAAGATCCATTTTGTTAAAAAATTACTTCGACAACTGTAATGTCATTACATTGTACATTTGTTTGTCACTACACCACAGGCCTGTATGTAGTCATCACCCAAAGGTGACAACTTTTATTTCATTACATTGTACATTTGTTTGTCACTACACCACAGCCCTGTATGTGGTCTTCACCTAAAGGTTACAACTGTTATGATATTGCATTGTACATTTGTTTGTCACTACACCAGTCCTGTATGTAGTCGTCACCCAAAGGTGACAACTTTTATGTCATTACATTGGACATTTGTTTGTCACTACACCACAGTCC
Source organism: Mizuhopecten yessoensis (assembly GCF_002113885.1). NCBI lineage: Eukaryota > Metazoa > Mollusca > Bivalvia > Pectinida > Pectinidae > Mizuhopecten > Mizuhopecten yessoensis. The sequence continues at coordinate 223,916 of NW_018408684.1, forward strand.
TGTATGTGGTCTTCACCTAAAGGTTACAACTGTTATGATATTACATTGTACATTTGTTTGTCACTACACCAGTCCTGTATGTAGTCGTCACCCAAAGGTGACAACTTTTATGTCATTACATTGTACATTCGTTTGTCACTACACCACAGGCCTGTATGTAGTCATCACCCAAAGGTGACAACTTTTATGATATTATATTGTACATTTGTTTGTCACTACACCAGTCCTGTATGTAGTCGTCACCCAAAGGTGACAACTTTTATGTCATTACATTGTACATTTGTTTGTCATTACACCAATTTGTTTGTCACTACACCAGTCATGTATGTAGTCGTCACCAAAAGGTGACAACTTTTATTTCATTGCATTGTACATTTGTTTGTCACTCCCCCAGTCCTTTATGTAGTCCTCACCCAAAGGTGACAACTTTTATGATATTACATTGTCCATTTGTTTGTCACTACGCCACAGGCCTGTATGTAGTCATCACCCAAAGGCGACAACTTTTATGATATTACATTGTACATTTGTTTGTCACTACACCAGCCCTGTATGTAGTCTTCACCCAAAGGAGACAACCTTTATGATATTAAATTGTACATTTGTTTGTCACTACACCACAGTCCTGTGTGTAGTCTTCATCCAAAGGCGACAACTTTTATGTCATTACATTGTACATTTGTTTGTCACTACACCAGTCCTGTATGTAGTCTTCACCCAAAGGAGACAACTTTTATGTCATTACATTGTACATTTGTTTGTCACTACACCAGTCCTGTATGTAGTCTTCACCCAAAGGTGACAACTTTTATGTCATTACATTGTACATTTGTTTGTCACTACACCACAGGCCTGTATGTAGTCTTCACCCAAAGGCGACAACTTTTATGTCATTACATTGTACATTTGTTTGTCACTACACCACAGTCCTGTATGTAGTCTTCACCCAAAGGTGACAACTTTTATGTCATTACATTGTACATTTGTTTGTCACTACACCACAGTCCTGTATGTAGTCTTCACCCAAAGGTGACAACTTTTATGTCATTACATTGTACATTTGTTTGTCACTACACCACAGTCCTGTATGTAGTCTTCACCCAAAGGTGACAACTTTTATGTCATTACATTGTACATTTGTTTGTCACTACACCACAGTCCTGTATGTAGTCTTCACCCAAAGGTGACAACTTTTATGTCATTACATTGTACATTTGTTTGTCACTACACCACAGTCCTGTATGTAGTCTTCACCCAAAGGTGACAACTTTTATGTCATTACATTGTACATTTGTTTGTCACTACACCACAGTCCTGTATGTAGTCTTCACCCAAAGGTGACAACTTTTATGTCATTACATTGTACATTTGTTTGTCACTACACCACAGTCCTGTATGTAGTCTTCACCCAAAGGTGACAACTTTTATGTCATTACATTGTACATTTGTTTGTCACTACACCACAGTCCTGTATGTAGTCTTCACCCAAAGGTGACAACTTTTATGTCATTACATTGTACATTTGTTTGTCACTACACCACAGTCCTGTATGTAGTCTTCACCCAAAGGTGACAACTTTTATGTCATTACATTGTACATTTGTTTGTCACTACACCACAGTCCTGTATGTAGTCTTCACCCAAAGGTGACAACTTTTATGTCATTACATTGTACATTTGTTTGTCACTACACCACAGTCCTGTATGTAGTCTTCACCCAAAGGTGACAACTTTTATGTCATTACATTGTACATTTGTTTGTCACTACACCACAGTCCTGTATGTAGTCTTCACCCAAAGGTGACAACTTTTATGTCATTACATTGTACATTTGTTTGTCACTACACCACAGTCCTGTATGTAGTCTTCACCCAAAGGTGACAACTTTTATGTCATTACATTGTACATTTGTTTGTCACTACACCACAGTCCTGTATGTAGTCTTCACCCAAAGGTGACAACTTTTATGTCATTACATTGTACATTTGTTTGTCACTACACCACAGTCCTGTATGTAGTCTTCACCCAAAGGTGACAACTTTTATGTCATTACATTGTACATTTGTTTGTCACTACACCACAGTCCTGTATGTAGTCTTCACCCAAAGGTGACAACTTTTATGTCATTACATTGTACATTTGTTTGTCACTACACCACAGTCCTGTATGTAGTCTTCACCCAAAGGTGACAACTTTTATGTCATTACATTGTACATTTGTTTGTCACTACACCACAGTCCTGTATGTAGTCTTCACCCAAAGGTGACAACTTTTATGTCATTACATTGTACATTTGTTTGTCACTACACCACAGTCCTGTATGTAGTCTTCACCCAAAGGTGACAACTTTTATGTCATTACATTGTACATTTGTTTGTCACTACACCACAGTCCTGTATGTAGTCTTCACCCAAAGGTGACAACTTTTATGTCATTACATTGTACATTTGTTTGTCACTACACCACAGTCCTGTATGTAGTCTTCACCCAAAGGTGACAACTTTTATGTCATTACATTGTACATTTGTTTGTCACTACACCACAGTCCTGTATGTAGTCTTCACCCAAAGGTGACAACTTTTATGTCATTACATTGTACATTTGTTTGTCACTACACCACAGTCCTGTATGTAGTCTTCACCCAAAGGTGACAACTTTTATGTCATTACATTGTACATTTGTTTGTCACTACACCACAGTCCTGTATGTAGTCTTCACCCAAAGGTGACAACTTTTATGTCATTACATTGTACATTTGTTTGTCACTACACCACAGTCCTGTATGTAGTCTTCACCCAAAGGTGACAACTTTTATGTCATTACATTGTACATTTGTTTGTCACTACACCACAGTCCTGTATGTAGTCTTCACCCAAAGGTGACAACTTTTATGTCATTACATTGTACATTTGTTTGTCACTACACCACAGTCCTGTATGTAGTCTTCACCCAAAGGTGACAACTTTTATGTCATTACATTGTACATTTGTTTGTCACTACACCACAGTCCTGTATGTAGTCTTCACCCAAAGGTGACAACTTTTATGTCATTACATTGTACATTTGTTTGTCACTACACCACAGTCCTGTATGTAGTCTTCACCCAAAGGTGACAACTTTTATGTCATTACATTGTACATTTGTTTGTCACTACACCACAGTCCTGTATGTAGTCTTCACCCAAAGGTGACAACTTTTATGTCATTACATTGTACATTTGTTTGTCACTACACCACAGTCCTGTATGTAGTCTTCACCCAAAGGTGACAACTTTTATGTCATTACATTGTACATTTGTTTGTCACTACACCACAGTCCTGTATGTAGTCTTCACCCAAAGGTGACAACTTTTATGTCATTACATTGTACATTTGTTTGTCACTACACCACAGGCCTGTATGTAGTCTTCACCCAAAGGTGACAACTTTTATGTCATTACATTGTACATTTGTATGTCATTACATTGTACATTTGTTTGTCACTACACCACAGTCCTGTATGTAGTCATCACCCAAAGGTGACAACTGTTATGACATTACATTGTACATTTGTTTGTCACTACACCACAGTCCTGTATGTGGTCTTCACCCAAAGGCGACAACTGTTATGTTATTACATTGTACATTTGTTTGTCACTATACCACAGGCCTGTATGTAGTCATCACCCAAAGGCACCACTTGTGGAAGGAAACACTGAAGATGAGCTTCTTTGTATGGACTGTTCTGAAAAAGTACAAAGGTACTGTATATAAACTTTATTCATTCTATATTAATCACTTTTGCTGGCCTTTATGTTAGTGCATGGGTGGTCTTAATGTGGGAGGAAACCGGAGTACCCGGAGAAAACCCAGGTGATAGGGCAGGTGACCCGATACCTTTTCACATTCGATCGAGGAATTAAACCCTGGACGCCTTGGTGAAAGGAAAGTGCGCTAGCTATCCACTGCACCACCCGACCACCCTACAGGTACTGTATAGATACCAGCTGTCTATACCACCTAGGCTACCACCTGTCTATAGATAGGATCTGTATGTAGAATAAATCATTCCCTGGTCAGACATTGAAAGGTATTGGGTTACCTCCCTGACCATGTGGGTTTCTCTGTGTAACTCCGGTTCCCTCCCACATAAAGACCTCCAGGAGTGTTTGATTAAGTTGATAAAACTGGTTTCATAAAATGTTATGAAATATATGAAGTTATGGATAGGATAATGATCTGTATTCTAGGAAATCCTGTCTATTAGGGCTGCTGACTGCCTTGACAATGTATAACTTTAGCCCATTCAACTATTGATACATCAACTTAGCAACTAAACGCTTTAAAAAAAAAAAAAAATCTAGATGTTTTAAAAGTGACTTTAGTATTTCTTTTATATAGACATTTCATTGGGGAGGTGAAACTAGAGGAATATCGAGAGACTTTCCGCCGTCTGGACTCAGAGAGCTTGTCCATTGGCCTTCTAACAGGTAATCAGTTTACTTAAGTTTTTCAAGACAAGAACTTTCTGGTTTGAAGACCGACATAAAAGATGTACTTATGATAACTAATTCAATGAGATATGTACACATAAGCCTCTGAAGTAAGTTATGAAACCCAGCAGATCATTGCGATTATTCAGGTAAAACTATGGAATGACCTTTGATGAAGTTAACCTGCAACTGACATTACCTTAAGGATGTACTCTTCTGAGGTTTCAATCACGTTCAAGTCTCGTTTTGATCTGGTGTAATGGGTTTTTGTAATATTTAACAACTTATGATCAAGTTTATTAGCAAACACGTATCTGAAAAATATGTCAAAAAACTAGATGCCTGTTGTTTGTAGAACTTTTTTAACAAGAACTTTAAAAAATTACCAATTCGGCGGCCATTTTGAAAATGTGTATTAATGTGTATTTCTTGTGCTTAAAAAAGGGTCAATATTTCACCTTTTTTGGCACTAGATTGATCACTTAAATTGTCATTGTGTCGCCATTTTTAATTGTAGCAGGTTCATTTTTGCTGTACAACTTTATGATGTTCAATATGATAAAAATAATATGCAACAAACTGGAAAATTATACATTATTGATATTTGTTTTACGTATTTAGTGTGACTGAAGCACTTTCGATTTTTGACCCCGAAAAAAGTAAAAAATAACACAAATGATAATGGGACAAAAAAAGAAGCACACTGACCCCCCATTTTTGTAGATGTTTTAGAAAGAGAAACACGTTTTCATTTAGTTCATTAAATATTAAAAAAAGTTAAATACCAGAACTTTTTATAAAAAGCGTTTAATCTGTAAAAAAATGGTAAAAAACGAGTATTTTATCATTAAAAAATAGGGGGTAGGGGTAACTTAAAACGGCTTTTTGAGTTAAAACAATAAGATTAAGAAATTTTACTTCCATAATTTAAAAGAAAATAATATTTTCAACAAAGCTACAAACATTTATACATATCTGATAACACACTTGGAAGAAATTGTATGAATTTGTTCTGCAAATGGTCAAAACCCAAAAAATCACCTAAAATCACTTGATGTGGTAAATTGGTATCTTTGACCGATCATAGCACAAAAACGAGCACACGGACATATGTTTTTTTTGGCATTTTCTACTATGCCATTAACTCCTTTTTCCAAAAAACCATATAAGAAAAAAAGTTTAATACAGGAAATTTTTGACTTCTCAGAGGTGTACATCCTTAAAATCAATGCTAAGAAACCTTTTTCGACACTTGCAGAGAAAATTATTAGCCAGTACATATTACATTTTTAGCCCGAAGGGCCAAGTGAGCTTATTGCATGGTGCGGCGTCCGTCGTCTGTCCGTCGTCCGGCATCAAATTTTTACTTTAAACAACTTCTTATGAATAGCCAAGAGGCCGAGGCTGATAATATTTGGCCAGTAGCATGCTGCAATGAAGGGCTACCAAGTTTGTTCAAATGAATGACCTTGACCCACTTTCAAGGTCACATGGGTCAAATGTGTTCAAATCTTCAAACAACTTCTTCTCAATAACCATGAGGCCCAGGCTGATGATATTTGGCCAGTAGCATGCTGCGATGAAGGGCTACCAAGTTTGTTCAAATGAATGGCCTTGACCCACTTTCAAGGTCACGGGGATCAAATGTCGTAAACTCTTCAAACAACTTCTTCTCACTAACCAAAAGGCCCAGGCTGATGATATTTGGCCAGTAGCATGCTGCGATGAAGGGCTACCAAAATTGTTCAAATGAATGGCCTTGACCCACTTTCAAGGTCACAGGGATCAAATGTCGTAAACTCTTCAAACAACTTCTTATCAATAATCAAAAGGCCCAGGGTACTGATATTGGGCCTGTAGTATGCTGGGATGAAGGACTACCAAGTTTGTTCAAATTAATGACCTTGACCCACTTTCATGGTCACAGGGATCAAATGTAAACTCTTCAAACAACTTCTGATTAATAACCAAAAGGCCCAGGGTACTGGAATTGGGCCTGTTGCATGATGAGATGAATGGCTACCAAATTTGTTCAAATGAATGACCTTGACCAACTCTCAAGGTCACAGGGGTAAAATGTCTTGAAATCTTCAAACAACTTCTTCTCAATAACTAGGAGGCCCAGGCTGATGATATTTGGCCAGTAGCATGCTGCGATGAAGGGCTACCAAGTTTGTTCAAATGAATGGCCTTGACCCACTTTCAAGGTCACATGGGTCAAATGTGTTCAAATCTTCAAACAACTTCTTCTCAATAACCAAGAGGCCCAGGCTGATGATATTTGGCCAGTAGCATGCTGCGATGAAGGGCTACCAAGTTTGTTCAAATGAATGGCCTTGACTCACTTTCAAGGTCACAGGGATCAAATGTCGTAAACTCTTTAAACAACTTCTTCTCACTAACCAAAAGGCCCAGGCTGATGATATTTGGCCAGTAGCATGCTGAGATGAAGGACTACCAAAATTGTTCAAATGAATGACCTTGACCCACTTTCATGGTCACAGGGATCAAATGTAAACTCTTCAAACAACTTCTGATTAATAATCAAAAGGCCCATGGTACTGATATTGGGCCTGTTGCATGATGGGATGAAGGGATACCAAGTTTGTTCAAATGAATGACCTTGACCCAATTTCAAGTTCACAGGGGTCAAATATGTTAAAATCTTCAAACGAACCAAAGGCCCAGGGTACTGAAATTGGGCCTGCAGTATGCTGGGATGAAGGACTACCAAGTTTGTTCAAATGAATGACCTTGACCCACTTTCAACCTAATGTCCTTGTTCAACATTCAAGGTCACAGGCATCATATGTTTAAATCTTTTAATAAGTTCTTATGAATCAAACACTGATATTCTGCCTGTAGCTGTAATTTAGATCACTTTTAAGATAACAAGTGTGAGATTAATACCAGGTGAGCGATACAGGCCCATTGGGCCTCTTATATTAACCTTTTAACTTAAATATGTCAACCTGCCATGTCATTGTGTTCCCTGGAAGTGGACGGCAGACTGATATTGTGACCCTCAGGTGAAGAGAAATAAATTGTTATTCTCATGTCGAATGTAATTATAACCCCTGCTGAGCAATGGCAGTAACTAAAAATAGAATATATTCATCACACCCCTTGAAATCACCGAAGCAGCTTTATACAATGAGTGTGTGCAGAAATTGAATCTGCACTTTTATCACATACCTGTTGAATCTTGTTATAGTAATACAACTAATTTTCAGACCATGAAATACAATGTTCTGTATTGTACATGTGCAATACGGAATGTTGTATTTACCTACTAGCCGGAACTACTTTTTATGGGAATCCCCGTAAGTTTATATAATCTTCGTATCAATCTCTACCAAATACGGAAGGTATGTGATAAAACAAGACCACACACTTGTGTTTTTCTAACGAATCAGAAAGCACTCACAGATCATTTATTGCGCGGACGTATATATTCACTCATGAATATATTTGTCCTCGCAATAAACACAAGTGTGTGGTTTTGCATAATTATATCATAGAACATGTAATTTTAAGAAGTATGAGGATATTTCAGTATTTAAGTAAAATTCACTGTTTAAAAAGTAAAGCATGATCAATTGGAATTCAACTGAAAAGGCATGAGAAAAAACATTTGAAGGACTATCTATATTTTCCAGTTGAATAACAGAGGAATCATTATATTACTGGTGAAATTCAACTAACACTGGAATTTCAATAGTTGAATACATGACATTCACATGGTCGCTATTCTAATGATCAAGGTTAAGAGGGTTATAAATCAACCTAAACTGATCCCTTTAGTGTCGACACATTTTATGTAGAGTTACAGCTGGTCCCCATACACATCAATTATTTGCATCGATTTCAAGTCTTTTAGTTTACACATCCTTAGCATGTTGCAATTGAAACAATAAAATACTAATTCAAAATGCTGCAGATCTTAACATACATCATTTATCATATATATTTTGTCAGAAAACCAGGTGAACAAATTTCAGTTCTTTAAGTTGCTTCAATTGTTCAGTGATAAAATATACATATCTGCAAGTCTTGAATGCAACTGAGGTTTTCTTTACAAACGGAACAACTTTGGAAAATTTGCATGGAAAAGAAATCGTTTTTGCATTTGAGCTCCACATAATGTATATTGTTTCCTGTTTGTCAGAATGCAAGTTCAATTTAGAGACCAATGAATATTGTTGATCTGGCTGTAAATGAATATTGTTGATCTGGCTGTAGAGAGCAGTGTTAAAGCCTTCCTGTGTGACAAGGGTGTGTTAGAAGATGCTCTGTCCAAAATATGGTGAGTAACACTTACACTTTTTAAAGTCAACTTGAATTAAAATATTTCAAATGTAAGAAAGTTGAAAAAAAACAGGATGTCTTAGTGTTCATCTAGTCCTGTTTCTTGCTTTCTTGTAAAGTATTTTCCTCCTAAAAATGTAAATCTTAAAATATCTCTGATCTCCAAAATGTAAATATTATTAAAAAATACATGTATTCGCCTAGCTATTCAGATACTCAAAGTCTGAGGTAAAAATATATACACCATTTACCTTGATATTTGGATAGTGTAGGGCCTTTAGATACAACTTCAACCTCACATGTTTGAACTCTAACAATTATCATCTTAATAACTTTAATTTAAGCATAAAAATCACCATTACTTAAGTTAGTATGTCATATAACTGACCTCCTGTACTTTCATTACAGGGAGCTCTCTGATGTAGATGGGGACACCTTCCTCAATGAAGACGAGTTCTGCATAGCCATGTATCTTGCAGATTTAGCATTGACACACAAAATGTTACCACCAGGACTTCCTCCGACTCTAAAGCCACCGTTTGGTGCAAAAGGTACATGTAGACTTATGTACCACAGGATTAAGGAGTTGCTCTAAACAAACGATTAAAAGATGATCCAATAATTATAAATAACCGTGTATAGAGGGTACTTAACAGTGTGCCCTTGTATACCATATACCAATGTAGAGTATGGCAGAATACCGATACACTAGTGAAAATGTTAGTATATTCTGCCTTATGAATAAACAAAAAACTCGATCTTGATTGGTCAACACAAAATCAATATTATATCAATATCACATGTAAAGATACATTTCGTAATACTTCACTGCAATATGAAGGTATACGTTTTTATCACATCAATAATTTCTGATAATGTATAATAAACATGTGTATTTCACAAACTCTATTTTAAATGGGGAAAATTGTGTGATAAGTTTGTGTACTTTATTGCTTTCATTACATCGATCTGGTTGTGATGAGTTTATATAGACAGATATCATTTACCGGTGTTGTCCTTTGAGTTTATATAGACAGGTATCATTTATCGGTGTTGTCCTTTGAGTTTATATAGACAGGGATCATTTACCGGTGTTGTCCTTTGAGTTTATATAGACAGGGATCATTTACCGGTGTTGTCCTTTGAGTTTATATAGACAGGGATCATTTACCGGTGTTGTCCTTTGAGTTTATATAGACAGGTATCATTTACCGGAGTTGTCCTTTGAGTTTTATAGACAGATATCATTTACCTGTGTTGTCCTTTGAGTTTATATAGACAGGTATCATTTACTGGTGTTGTCAATTGAGTTTATATAGACAAGTATCATTTACCGGTGTTGTCCTTTGAGTTTATATAGACAGGTATCATTTACCGGTGTTGTCCTTTGAGTTCATATAGACAGATATCATTTACTGGTGTTGTCCTTTTAGTTTATATAGACAGATATCATTTACTGGGGTTGTCCTTTTAGTTTATATAGACAGATATCAGTTACCGGTGTTGTCCTTTGAGTTTATACAGACAGGTATCATTTACTGGTGTTGGCCTTTTAGTTTATATAGACAGGTATCATTTACCGGAGTTGTCCTTTGAGTTTTTTAAACAGATATTATTTACCTGTGTTGTCCTTTGAGTTTATATAGACAGATATCATTTACTGGTGTTGTTCTGTGGTTTTATATAGACAGATATCATTTACTGGTGTTGTCCTTTGAGTTTATATAGACAGATATCATTTCCCGGTGTTGTCCTTTGAGTTTATATAGGCAGATATCATTTACTAGTGTTGTCCTTTGAGTTTATATAGACAGGGATCATTTACTGGTGGTGTCCTTTGAGTTTATATAGACAGATCTCATTTACCGGTGTTGTCCTTTGAGTTTTATAGACAGATATCATTTACCGGTGTTGTCGTTTGAGTTTATATAGACAGATATCCTTTACTGGTGTTGTTCTGTGGTTTTATATTGACAGATATCATTTACTGGTGTTGTGCTTTGAGTTTATATAGACAGATATCATTTACCGGTGTTGTCGTTTGAGTTTATATAGACAGATATCCTTTACTGGTGTTGTTCTGTGGTTTTATATTGACAGATATCATTTACTGGTGTTGTTCTGTGGTTTTATATTGACAGATATCATTTACTGGTGTTGTTCTGTGGTTTTATATTGACAGATATCATTTACTGGTGTTGTTCTGTGGGTTTATATAGACAGATATCATTTACCGGTCTTGTCCTTTGAGTTTATATAGACAGACATCATTTACCGGTGTTGTCCTTTGAGGTTATATAGACAGGTATCATTTACCGGTGTCGTCCTTTGAGTTTATATGGACAGATATCATTTACTGTTGTTGTTCTGTGGTTTTATATAGACAGATATCATTTACTGGTGTTGTTCTGTGGGTTTATATAGACAGATATCATTTACCGGTGTTGTCGTTTGAGTTTATATAGACAGATATCCTTTACTGGTGTTGTTCTGTGGTTTTATATAGACAGATATGATTTACTGGTGTTGTCCTTTGAGTTTATATAGGCAGATATCATTTACTAGTGTTGTCCTTTGAGTTATATAGACAGATATCATTTACTGTTGTTGTTCTGTGGTTTTATATAGACAGATATCATTTACCGGTGTTGTCGTTTGAGTTTATATAGACAGATATCCTTTACTGGTGTTGTTCTGTGGTTTTATATAGACAGATATGATTTACTGGTGTTGTCCTTTGAGTTCATATAGACAGATATCATTTACTGGTGTTGTTCTGTGGTTTTATATAGACAGATATCATTTACCGGTCTTGTCCTTTGAGTTTATATAGACAGGAATCATTTACCGGTGTTGTCCTTTGAGTTTTATAGACAGGTATCATTTACCGGTGTTATCCTTTGAGTTTTATAGACAGATATCATTTACCGGTGTTGTCGTTTGAGTTTATATAGACAGATATCCTTTACTGGTGTTGTTCTGTGGTTTTATATAGACAGATATGATTTACTGGTGTTGTCCTTTGAGTTCATATAGACAGATATCATTTACTGGTGTTGTCCTTTTGGTTTATATAGACAGATATCATTTACCGGTGTTGTCCTGTGAGTTTATATAGACAGATATCATTTACTGGGGTTGTCCTTTTAGTTTATATAGACAGATATCATTTACCGGTCTTGTCCTTTGAGTTTATATAGACAGGGATCATTTACTGGTGGTGTCCTTTGAGTTTATATAGACAGATATCATTTACCGGTGTTGTCCATTGAGATAAAATACTTTATTCTGGGAAAGGTTCGCTACAGTTTACTTTTCGACTTCATCGCCCTCTGTAATGAGGGAGAATTTATCATTACAATAAATATAAGTAGCGGTATAATAAACATCGTAATTAAATGAGAACGGTGAAATTAACATTCGGTGAAAATAGATCCATTCCTGGTATACATTAGTCATACTGTGTGATTTTACCGATAAGCGTTGTATTACAGAGGAGGAGGATTTACCAGAGGAGATCCTCCAGATGGACCAGCGATCCATACAGCTTTACAGGGAGTGTTTGGAGGAGGAAGAGGAGGCGGACTATCATATACGGGTGATTGTGATTGGTCAAACAGGGGTTGGCAAGACGACACTCACCCGCAATCTTCTGAGACTGCCGCGAATCAGACCCCAGGCGAAAATACTGAGCACTGACGGAGTTGATATCCACAGCAGTTTTGTGTCCCTCCACGATAATAGCTGGGTCACCGATGACACTGGTATATCATTATTAACTCGCTAAATAAGATTAAAACTTGTAACAAAATTTTAAAACATGTAACAAAATTTCATTCCGATTCAATAGGTGAAGTGATGTGACCATTAAAACACATTTTTAAGTGTGTACATTCAAAAGCTGACATAAAGCTTTCATTTTGTTTAATTTAATTTAAGAAATTTGAAGTGTATTTATTGTTTCCAATGAATGTATTAAAAGGAAATTTTTCTTTTCCCCAGAAATGCGAAAAGCAAGTAAAACCCGTGATGCAAAACTGATCAAGTTATTGCAGAGCTCCAATTCTCTTAAAAATGAAATATCAGCTATTTCTGGGGAGGCAGATCCAAAGACAGCGGATGATCATGACAACTCAGGGGATGATTCATCGGACCAGACATTTACGCCAAAAGAATATGCTTCAAAATCTGATGATGTCAGCTTCAGTCTTGATGAATCTGACAATGATGCTCCTACAAAGATGGGTACTGAAGCTTTCTCCCCTTCACAAATCTTCACCAAAACAGATTCATTCTTGTCATGCAAAGAGTTTTTGCAAACGGTTCGTGCTTTTGAGAAAGCAAAATTCGAGCCTAGTGCTAGTGATGAAGGTCAGACAGAAGGTCAGACAGGAGACGATCCTTTCCTCAAGACCGTGAGAGATCTGGTAATGTCTCAGAAAGATTCCATAGCAGATCTTGATGATATGGTAAGTAGATTTGATTAAAATGAAGTATGCGTAGTAAATATTTTTTTTAAAAAAACCTGCAAGCTCTCCTATTTCTTCTTAACATTCAGGGCCCTTTGTGTTCAACGGTGGTAATGTTAATCTGTGATTAATGCAAATTTGCTTTTTCTTGTATCTCGAAAATATAACCATTACTTGATTTAAAACTTTCAAAACACTAACTGTGTTGCCAAAGTAAGTTTTTACGAGTGCCTGAAAACCCAGGTACCTGTCAAAGTAAGTTTTTACGAGTGCCTGAGTACCCATGCCCCAGGTACCTGTCAAAATAGAAAACTGGCTATCATCATCCATATATCCATAACTAACATGAAGAATGAAAAATTGTCGATATATTAGACATGTGTTTTATTGTCACTCAACAGGGACATCATTTAATTGTATAGCAACATGTTCCCATGCAACATTGTTTTCATTTTTATTTCTCATGACAGCAAATTATGTCTCAGAAAATACATAAATACATTGTGTTGTATTCACTCCGTGTGTAGTGTGCTTGTCTTGCCTCCTGTTGCACATGTGCAGTTCATATGTTTACACGCTGATCAGCTCCGCAGCAAATGTTACCGCAATGTTTGTTACCTAACATGCAAGTGTTTATTTATCGTTTTACAGTTTAAAAACATATCAGTTTATACAGGAATTAATATGATACTCTCGTCAACAAAGCATAACACACATATTGTGGATTTTATAATGCATGTTTCTCCTCTAATAGAACCCTGTCAATAACGGTGACGCTTTGTGTGGGTCATATATATCAAGTACCCGGGTTCGGGTCAGGTATCATGGGGACCGGGTTCGGGTCGGGTATCATGGGGACCGGGTTCGGGTCGGGTATCATGGGGACCAAATTTCTGTAGCTTTATGCCAAATTACAAGCTTTTACACAGTACATCGACGGAATTATTACAGGTTGTTGAAAAATGTTATTAAACAGTGATTGAACAACTAGGCCCTGATCCTGTATCCGTGAGTGAAGCTATGTGAATGTGTTAACATAGTTCGGGTTTAATTTCAAAATTCAGTCAATGTAAAATTAGAAGAATTTTTTCGATAAAAACATTCTTTAACCAATACAGAAATCTTCAGAAAAATATTCAGGATTCTTTAAAAATTCAAAGAAAATAATAAAGGAAAGTCTAATGTAGGTGTCCCATGGCAAAAAAGATGTTTGTAAGACTTTGATATATACTGTATGACTAATGTATTTTGTTTGCAGAACTATGGAGAGTTGTCCGTATGGGACTTTGCAGGACAGTTTGTATTTTACACGACCCACCACACATTCCTGACCCCCAGGGCTGTGTATCTACTGGTCACCAGGCTTGACCAAAGCCTCACTGACATTATTGATAATGACCAATGCTTTTTAGATGCCACTGGGTGCAAGGAAATGAAAATTGGAGGCAAGTATTGCAACTAGAAAATTAATATTTAATGTTGCACACAGACTATGCTTCTGCAACAAATTTACATATGAGTAATATATTATTACGATGTCACTGTACTGTTGTAAGGTGGCCATTTTGGATATTAATAGTTAACATTTGTTACCACTATTTCTCACTAGTTTGGAGCTTCAGGGGTCTCTAAAATTTTACCCTTAAGCTTTCATTTTTGAGACTGATCAAAACATCCAGATGGCTACCAGATGGCCATCGTATATTTCAAAAAGTTAAAGTTCGTTATCGCTTTTTGAAAGGTGAATTGATTCAAGTTTCATAGCTTTGTATTTACAATATATTAATTATAAGACTATTTGTTGTATAACAGATTTGGTGTCGTACTGGATGAACTCTGTCCACACATACAGCCATAGTGTAGATCATCTGCCACCTGTGATACTTGTTGGAACACACCTGGACAAGGTTGAGGTACCGTAATTTGATTGCTCCCTTATATAAACCATGTTAACCTCAATCTGTATACAGTATACAAATTAAATTCTATAAGATTCATATTGCAGTTTATTTATTTATTTTTGTGTTAAGTTTTTGAGATAATGAGCAAAATATTTTCAACAAAGTTTGTATAATTTTTAGCTTGCCCGGCACGAAGTGCCTGTGAGCTTATAGTATGTTGTGTTGTCCGTCAACGTTTTCTTTAAAAATCTTCATCTTAAGACTTGGAGGACCTAGTATAGGGTCATGATATTTGGCCACTAGGTATCTGGGACAGAGTGCTATAAAGTTTCCATGTATAAGTGATGATATTTTGTTGTAAAACTGTTATCTACAGTAGCTGGAACTGGACGACAGGCAAAGCCCCATCCTTACAATGATAAACAATGTATAAACTGTACATATCATATTGATAGTAGATGTTGTTTTCCTTACTAAATGTGTCCCTAGCCTCTTTGACTGTCCTTATCTAACTAAGTCTGTTACCTGGACGAAATCTTAGACATTATGTGATAAATTTAGTTTACAGCTCATTTTGCAGACTTAATGTTTAACTCATTCACCCCTGAAGACACATTTGAACTCTTCCAATTCAAAGGTTGGAATAGTGTATTATGAAAGTTCAGGGGTGAATGAGTTAACAGCCTATTCACGAGAAGCCAAAGATATCTTAACTTTATCATGTGATTTACTTATAATTTAGATATTATGTGCCACGCTGTCAACTTTTAAGAACCAACTGAAAAATATACTTTTTGAGCCTCTTTTTGTTCAACATTTATTGGTGCTTTTGCTTATATCTTTATAACTATATTTTAACGTACATGTTGTTATCAATTCTTTTACTCAGATATTTCAAAGGAAACAAACAACAAAATACACATTTTACGCAGTTTCTTCTTAGTTTTAACATCATAGTACCTGTAAACAATACTTATGAACTTACTTATAATAAACAAATTACAAAAATCCTAAGAATCCCAAAATGCAAGCGGTTTGTCTTTCATTTTCAGAGATCATTTTTCGGAACTTGAACTTTTTTTTTTCAAAAATTTTTGGTGCACAAAATATTCAAGTAGAAGCTTTTAGGGGGATTTTCATCCTCAAAAAGTACCTGCGCAAATTACATGGGGTTTTACGGTATATCTTTATAAATATATTATACTGTACATCAATTCTTTTACTCGACCTTAGGGTCTGTTGAATTGAAATAAATAAATAGATATATTAGAGGAAGGAGGTGAACAAATTATCAAAATTTTGTAGATATTTCATTCCCCGATTTCAAGAATCAAGATATCAATTTTAGTCGTGCAGACTAAAGTGCATAACCTAAGCCATTACATGAGTTTATATTGATGTAATTATGTCTTTTCTGTTTTAAGGGAGACACTGAAAAAAAGACAAAATACTACTTTGAAGAACTAAGGAAATCTCTGTTGAATAAGCCCACTTCTCGTCACCTGATTGATAGAGACTACACAGTTTCAAGCACACCTGATGAACAGGAAATTGAAAGCCTTCGACAGAAAATTGTCGAACTTGCATCCAAGCAAAAATACTGGGGAGAAAAGATTCCGGCCAGATGGATTGCTCTGGAAAAAGCAATGATGGAGCAAAAGCTTAAAGGGGTCAGTGTTATGCCCTATGAAGAGGTTGTAGAGCTAGACAAAAGTACTGGAGTTCCAATCAATGACAAGGAGAAACTAGATCTGTTCCTCCGATTCCAGCATGCCATAGGGAATATGATTTACTTCAGTGAAGGTTGTCTGCGGGATCACATAGTTCTCAACCCACAGTGGTTGATAGACGCATTCAAATGTATCATCACAGCCCGACAATTCTGCATCAATAACCCAGCTCTGGTGCAGCACTGGGATGACCTCAACAGCACTGGAAGGCTTCATCAGTGCATGGTGGAGGGAATTTTCAGAAAGGAGGACAGATTCTGTCTGCACAAGGTGCATATACTGGGTCTGATGGAACGTCTTGACATCCTTAGTCGCCCCTTTGTGTACCAAGATGCTGACACAAGTCAGCCAACGTTGCAAGAATTCTACTTTGTGCCATCTTTGCTGCAAGGCAAATTTACAGAATGCCAAATGAACGACTTTGTTCCTTGCACGAACAGAACCCCATTCTTGTGTTATGTCTTCAAGAACAATTTCCTGCCACCTGCTGTGTTCCATCGTCTCCTTGCTGCCTGTCTGTCCAAATACCCAGTCGCTAAACAGGGATCCAAGTACCTGATGTTCTGTGGATGTGGGATCTTCGATTTGAATCGTGGCCTGACACGTCTAGTGGTGACTTTTTATGACAACATCATCCAAATAGGGCTTTTCAGATTCAGCGCAAAATCTTCACCAGAATCTTCTATGTGTGTTTCTGTACGAAAGTTTGTGACGGAGACCTTGAAGCGTGTTCTTGGCCGATACTGCATGAACCTGCCATTCACACTGAGTTTGAAATGTGAGGAAGGTCGTCTTCTGTCCCACGAGGGCATGCTGCCTGTGGAGGATCTAACATCTGGAGGGGAAGAGGTGGCGTGTCATGGCCATGACAGAAGCCACACCATCAACAGACAGCGCCACCTACAGGCATGGTACCCTGATGAGGTGTGTACTCCTCTTCAATAAAAAATACAGTAGAACTGTGGGAAATTGATCGAGATAGTCCTAATCACTTAAAAGATAGCCCAGCCCTCTCAAATATATAACCCTGCTAATAAAAACAGATTTTACTCTGATTAAAACAGCTAACCCATAACCTATACATATATACAACCCATATTTCTAAACATTTTCTCCAGGTTAGTAAGTTCAATTTTCATAATATATAAAACCCAGTTACATGTATCTAATAAATATGAGTGTATCATATCAAACCCCCACCTTAACAAAATAGTATAACATATGGTTTCCTTGAATATGTTATAAACCAGGTCGTACTGCCCTGTTTTATTTTTGCCCTTAAACAAAAGAACAAATTCAACATTGCAAAAATTGTGATTGATATATAGTAAAACCTTATACTGCCACCATTTGTTCAGAGAATGTTTGCAGTATAAAGGGGTTTGGCAATAAATTGAGGGAAAGACATAAAGGAATGCTTAAGAAAAGGAGAAAAACGGACCTTGAATTATGTTGGCGATATGTGAGGTGGCATATGAAAAGAGGGGCATTATATCAAGGTTTTGTCACTATATTAATGTAGTTTTATAATAATTGGAGGCCAATTCAATTCCATACAAATTTAGTATAAATTAAAAATATTAGTTAATGTTTTGTCACCAATCGCAAGTCCATTGATGTTAGAAACTCCAGTGCCAACAGCATCTCATTTTATAAACAGAATACTAGAAAAATTATATAGAATAGCTAGCTATATAGGACAATGGAAGTCTGGGGCATTATTCAGTACTCATTGTTAGTTTTAACCTGCTCAAACATTAGGCTAAAAATAGTTTATTTCCTGTTATATGTTTGAAAAATGTGTAGTACAGTGTAATTGGATGTAGGTAAGTAAAAAATAATTTCATTAAGTTTATGTGGGAGATTTAGAGTGGTCTTGACTTTTACAGCGCTTCTTTGAAAATTAATTGCGTAATTTTTTTTAGGGTAGACACAAAAATAAGGGTAGGCAGGTTACCGTAAACTCAAAATATCTTAATTGTTTGGCCTTAAAATTAAATCACACTAACATTTTTGTTACATTCACAACTTTTAATGTCTTTACCATAGTAGACCCTGATATATTATTCTACAATGTTGTATCTGGAATATTAATTATATTTTAATAAAAAAAACTTTAATGATTAAACATAAAACCATTTCTCTGTAGATACAAGCGACAGACATCAATCCAGAAAGCAAAGGTAAGATTTCAAACTAACAAATGATGTCAGAAAAATAAAAGCCGTTTTTTTGTGTGAATTTAGTAACAAATTTATTAACATATACATGTAGTTGAATATAAATCAAACTTATTGAAAAAAAGTTGTATTGAGCATTCAGAGTTAATTTGCAGAAGCAAGTCTGTCCGTCACGCTTCGCTTTGTTTCTGTGAAATAACTACAACAAATGTTAACCGATTTTCTTCAAACTTGGTCACAGGGTTAAATGCCTTCAGGGCTCGGCCAAGTCGATGACCACTTTCAGCGGACCCCATTTGGCGGAGTTATTGCCCCTTGAATAATGAAACGCATTATCTGCCGCGCTTCGTTTCCGTGCAATAACTACAACAGTTGTTAACCCGATTTTCCTTCAAACGAATTGGTATACAGGGATATTAGGGGACTGCAAATTCAACCTCATTGGTTTCGTTGCCATAGCTACCTCACGGAGGCTTCTGATTAGTGGAAATTAAGATATCGTTTGATTTTGATAAAAATGGGTATCTGGGGGTATAAGGGGACTGTGATTTCAACTGCTTAGGTTTCGTTGCCATAGCAACCAAATGGAGGCGCTTCTGATTGGTCGAAATTTAGATATTTTTTTATTTTTGTGAAAAATTGTATATAAGGATAATAGGGGACTGGAATAAAACCGCATTTATTTCGTTACTATAGCAACTATACGGAGGCTTCTGATTGGTCGAAATTTAGATATTGTTCGATTTTGATAAAAAATGGTATATAGGGATATTAGGGGACTGCTAATTCAACCTCATAGGTTTCGTTGCCATAGCAACCACACATAGGCTTCTGATTGGTGAAAATTAAGATATCGCTTGATTTTGATAAAAATTGGTGTCACAGGGTATAAGAAGACTGTGAATGCAACTGCATAGGTTTCGTTGCCATAGCAACCAAATGGAGGCACTTCTGATTGGACGAAATTTAGATATTTTTTTATTTTTGTGAAAAATGGTATATAGGGATATTAGGGGACTGCGAATAAAACCGCACAGGTTTCGTTACCATAGCAACTACACGGAGGCTTGTGATTGGTCGCAATTTAGATATTATTTGATTTCGATGAAAATTGGTATATAGGGATATTAGGGGACTGCAAATGCAATGGCGTACGTTCCGTTGCCATGGCAACTACACAGAGGATTCTGTTTGGTTGGAATTTAGAAATTGCTCAATTTCACTCAAATTTAGTATGTACATTGTAGGTGTACTATGGCAAAATGCGATTCTTTTCTGATGCATCTTTGCGACTATGGGGGCAGTTTGGGGGACATATGTAATGGTCCCCCATTACAATTAGTACTTGTTGCTGTAGATTTTGTTAAGATGTTTCAACCAAATTCCTTATGTGCAAAGATGTTTCAACCAAATTCCTTATGCACATTTAACTCATGTTAAGTTTGCCAACCAATGTGATTTGTGCATATTTACGGATAATCAATGAGATATAGGGCTTTTATTTTCTTCAAGTTTCAAGCTATACATTATGTCTCAATAGCACGATACTCACATGTTTAAACCTAACCTCTAAAATGTTAACCTACAATATGTCCTGCAAGCAGGGGATATAAATTCCATGAATTTGCTTGTTAATTTTCAGTTCTTAAAAAATGAAATTGATTATTAATATTATCAAGGTTATTTTTCATTGACTTGATTTTTTTTTCTTTTACAGGAGACCAATTAATGTGTCTCAACTTTGGACAGCTGAATGCTATTCCAGATGATCTGGAACTCACTCGAATATCAGCAAAAATTGGCAAAGAATTTGAAACTCTTGCTCGTTATCTTGGAATTGACGATGCTGAAATCTTCCAGATTCGATCAGATCACCAACTTGATACCAGATCACAGATCTACCACACGCTAGTCCGATGGAAACAGAAATCAGGAAGACATGCTACTTACCATTGTTTGGCGGAAGCTTTTAAAAATTCTGACATCAGTGTTGAAATTCTGTCCAGACCATAATTTTCTAATGCCTTATCATAGTGCTTTGTTTCCCGAGTTACCTGTAACAATAGAAATGTGTATTATAGGACCATAACAATATTTGCTAAAATATTCATCATTTATATTTACATTTTGATAGTGTAGTTACACTTTATTTGTTAATTTCGAATAGTTCTTTGAACAGAAAACTAAGTCTTGACAACAATGAAATTGATGACATCACAAAGATATTGATGATGTTACGATAGCAAATGTTGTTATAGTCTCGCAACAACATTTGCCTTCTCATTTCTCAATGCATTGCAGTGGAAAGATGTAGAGCAATGGTAAGTATTAGAGGTTTGAATGGATATAGAAATGTAAATTTATAACATCAAAGATTCACTTATGGAAAAGGGTGATATATAGCAGTGGTTAAAGTCGCTAGTCAAAAAGAATTAGACAACTGAGCAATATGGTGCTATTGATCAGGGTTAATCCTTCAACCCTATGTAACTTTAGTAAACTCTTCCATGCTTTTATCTGGATGAGTCCATTATGGTCTACAGTGGTGAAAGGGTTAACATGTAAATGTGACTCATGATATAGACATGTAGAAATGATATGGTAATACTAACATAAAAGAGACGTTTTAGAATTGAAACTATTAGTGCGTCATTAATGATGCCTGTGATATTTGTTTGTTGATGACACTTTGTGGCCATTCTAAGCAGCTGATTTCATACGTTGTTAAAAACAATGTTGTTGTTTAGATTGCCGATTCAAGATATTACATACTTTGTATAGACAATGGAGTGTTACACTACTTATAATTATAACCTCATCAAAGTGAGTTACTTTGCTTGAGTTGATCTCAATGGAGGCGGACTGTCAATGACACCAAAGTGGCCCAGTAGTTTCTCTGCCTTCTCGTCAATAAACCTACCCTGATGTTGGGGTTGAATTGTTTTATACTGCGATATGTTCAATACTTTCCCTGATGTTGGGGTTGAATTGTTTTATACGTCGATAGGTTCAATACATACCCTTATGTTGGGGTTGAATTGTTTTATACGTCGATAGGTTCAATACTTACCTTGATGTTGGGTTTGAATTGTTTTATACTGCGATAGGTTCAATACTTACCCTGATGTTGGGGTTGAATTGTTTTATACTGCGATAGGTTCAATACTTACCCTGATGTTGGGGTTGAATTGTTTTATACTGCGATAGGTTCAATACATACCCTGATGTTGGGGTTGAATTGTTTTATACTGCGATAGGTTCAATACATACCCTGATGTTGGGGTTGAATTGTTTTATACTGCGATAGGTTCAATACATACCCTGATGTTGGGGTTGAATTGTTTTATACTGCGATAGGTTCAATACATACCCTGATGTTGGGGTTGAATTGTTTTATACTGCGATAGGTTCAATACATACCCTGATGTTGGGGTTGAATTGTTTTATACTGCGATAGGTTCAATACATACCCTGATGTTGGGGTTGAATTGTTTTATACTGCGATAGGTTCAATACATACCCTGATGTTGGGGTTGAATTGTTTTATACTGCGATAGGTTCAATACATACCCTGATGTTGGGGTTGAATTGTTTTATACTGCGATAGGTTCAATACATACCCTGATGTTGGGGTTGAATTGTTTTATACTGCGATAGGTTCAATACATACCCTGATGTTGGGGTTGAATTGTTTTATACTGCGATAGGTTCAATACATACCCTGATGTTGGGGTTGAATTGTTTTATACTGCGATAGGTTCAATACATACCCTGATGTTGGGGTTGAATTGTTTTATACTGCGATAGGTTCAATACATACCCTGATGTTGGGGTTGAATTGTTTTATACTGCGATAGGTTCAATACATACCCTGATGTTGGGGTTGAATTGTTTTATACTGCGATAGGTTCAATACATACCCTGATGTTGGGGTTGAATTGTTTTATACTGCGATAGGTTCAATACATACCCTGATGTTGGGGTTGAATTGTTTTATACTGCGATAGGTTCAATACATACCCTGATGTTGGGGTTGAATTGTTTTATACTGCGATAGGTTCAATACATACCCTGATGTTGGGGTTGAATTGTTTTATACTGCGATAGGTTCAATACATACCCTGATGTTGGGGTTGAATTGTTTTATACTGCGATAGGTTCAATACATACCCTGATGTTGGGGTTGAATTGTTTTATACTGCGATAGGTTCAATACATACCCTGATGTTGGGGTTGAATTGTTTTATACTGCGATAGGTTCAATACATACCCTGATGTTGGGGTTGAATTGTTTTATACTGCGATAGGTTCAATACATACCCTGATGTTGGGGTTGAATTGTTTTATACTGCGATAGGTTCAATACATACCCTGATGTTGGGGTTGAATTGTTTTATACTGCGATAGGTTCAATACATACCCTGATGTTGGGGTTGAATTGTTTTATACTGCGATAGGTTCAATACATACCCTGATGTTGGGGTTGAATTGTTTTATACTGCGATAGGTTCAATACATACCCTGATGTTGGGGTTGAATTGTTTTATACTGCGATAGGTTCAATACATACCCTGATGTTGGGGTTGAATTGTTTTATACTGCGATAGGTTCAATACATACCCTGATGTTGGGGTTGAATTGTTTTATACTGCGATAGGTTCAATACATACCCTGATGTTGGGGTTGAATTGTTTTATACTGCGATAGGTTCAATACATACCCTGATGTTGGGGTTGAATTGTTTTATACTGCGATAGGTTCAATACATACCCTGATGTTGGGGTTGAATTGTTTTATACTGCGATAGGTTCAATACATACCCTGATGTTGGGGTTGAATTGTTTTATACTGCGATAGGTTCAATACATACCCTGATGTTGGGGTTGAATTGTTTTATACTGCGATAGGTTCAATACATACCTTGATGTTGGGGTTGAATTGTTCTATACGTTGATAGGTTCAATACATACCCTGATGTTGGGGTTGAATTGTTGTATACTGCGATAGGTTCAATACATACCCTGATGTTGGGGTTGAATTGTTTTATACTGCGATAGGTTCAATACATACCCTGATGTTGGGGTTGAATTGTTTTATAC
>NW_018408684.1:248205-282943 GCF_002113885.1 Mizuhopecten yessoensis
GCGATAGGTTCAATACTTACCCTGATGTTGGGGTTGAATTGTTTTATACTGCGATAGGTTCAATACTTACCCTGATGTTGGGGTTGAATTGTTTTATACTGCGATATGTTCAATACTTACCCTGATGTTGCGGTTGCATTGTTTTATACTGCGATAGGTTCAATACTTACCCTGATGTTGGGGTTGAATTGTGCTATACGTCGATAGGTTCAATACTTACCTGATGTTGGGGTTGAATTGTATTATACTGCGATAGGTTCAGTACTTACCCTGATGTTGCGGTTGCATTGTTTTATACTGCGATAGGGTCAATACTTACCTTGATGTTCGGGTTGAATTGTTTTATACGTCGATATGTTCGATACATACCCTGATGTTTGGGTTGAATTGTTTTATACTGCGATATGTTCAATACTTGTCACATTTTTCAGGGAAACCTTTTGGGCTGATGGATACACGATGAATCCACACCTTTGTCATATCTTACTATGTAGAATAGGACTGTGTTAAACTGTTCTCTTCATTAACCCATTCACCCCTGAGGGCACATTTGAACTCTTCCAATTCAAAGCTTGAAATAGTTCATTATGAAATTTCAGGGGTGAATGAGTTAAGATCACATTTTTCAAGGACCGATACTGGTTTTCAATCGATGTTTTTTTGCACCCATAATTTGTTTCCCCTTTTGTCAGAACATACATATATATTGACTGACAATCCGCTGTTTAATACAGTATACTCTCGGTGATCTGCTGTTAAATACAGTATACTCGGTGATCTGCTGTTTAATACAGTATACTCTCAGTGATCTGCTGTTTAATACAGTATACTCTCTGTGATCTGCTGTTTAATACAGTATACTCTCTGTGATCTGCTGTCAACCCTCAGGGAAGAGTTTTGAGCCTCATTTACAGATCTCACCTGTTCAGGTTTCATTGAAATCATCTTTGTTCTAACTTCTCTCACTGTCATTTTGGTGTTAACCCTTTCACCCCTATGTAACTTTAGTTTTCTGGATGAGACCATTATGGTCCACAGTGGTGAAAGGGTTAAGCATCATTAGTTTTGGATTGACCAGTGTCATATATCTGCCTCAATTGAACAGCTTTGTTGCACCTCTTTTCTTACTTAGTCATGCATGAGATGCACACATTCTCACTTTGACTACAAAGATGACAGTTCTGTCCCACTGCAGTACACCATCCCTGGTGAGATATGAGCCTTCACAATGCAGTACACCATCCATGGTGAGATATGAGCCTACACAATGCAGTACACCATCCATGGTGAGATATGAGCCTACACAATGCAGTACACGATCCCTGGTGAGATACGAGCCTTCACAATGCCGTACACCATCCCTGGCGAGATATGAGCCTTCGCAATGCAGTACACCTTCCCTGGTGAGATATGAGGCTTCACAATGCAGTACACCACCCCTGGTGAGATATGAGCCTACACAATGCAGTACACGATCCCTGGTGAGATATGAGCCTTAACAATGCAGTACACCATCCCTGGTGAGATATGAGCCTTCACAATGTATACACTTTCATTTCAAATCAGGGTACCTGGATGTCCCATGTTTAGTTGATTTGCATTTTTGTCCTTGATTACTTCACACTGCATACACTTTTAATTATTAAAAGAAGGTCACACTGACCTACATATGTACATTTTGACCTTTGACCTACATCAAACAAAAAGTTTGTCTGGGCTCTATCTCCTACACTTCTAGTCACTGGACCTTCATATAAGTATAAGTTTACCTTGGTGAGGCGGTGTGTCATGTATCAAAAGTAGGTCACTCTGACCTACATTTTAACCTTACTACTAGTCACTGGAGCTTCATACTTGGGGTATGGGTTCACCTTGGTGAGGCAATGTTTCGTGTATTAAAAGTAGGTCACTCTGACCTACATTTTAACCTTACTACTAGTCATTGGAGCTTCATACTTGGGGTATGGGTTCATCTTGGTGAGGCAATGTTTCTTGTATTAAAAGTAGGTCACTCTGACTTAGTGACCTACATTTTGACGTTTGACCTTTATCAAAGAAAAAGTTTGTCCTGGCTCTATCTCCAACACTAGTCACTGGAACTTCATACTTGGAGTATGGGTTCATCTTGGTGAGGCGGTGTGACGTATATCTCTGTTTTTGACCTTTAACCTGCATCAAAGAAAAAGTTTGTCTAGGCTCTATCTCCTACAGTACTAGTTACTGGAACTTATTGCTTGGGGCATGTTTTCACTTGAAGAAGAAGCATACATATGCATAGTGTCACCAGATGCAATTTAATAGTAAAACGGTACCACTAACCAGTAAACATCCACCAGATTTATTTGCAATAGTAGCACTGACACTATTCCTTATTGATTATGGTGGGTCTGTCAAACATTCATATATAGAATTAGTCCCTGCACGAATGTATCATCTGTGCATTTAACATTCCGTGGGGGACTATAATTCGCCGAATCGTCTTGTTATTGTTTATTCTTTCTGTCTTGGATGTCTGACTGCATTGACACTCAAGCTATCAAAATGGTAATGTTTCATCACCATTACTTTGATGTAGTTACCAAGTTACCAAGTTACCAAGTAACCAAGTTACCAAGTTATCAAGTAACCAAGTTACCAAGTTACCAAGACCAAGTTACCAAGTCTGTTTTTACTAAAGCAGTGCCATACAACAGACATTGTTAATATACTATTTACGGTAAGTCCACAAAATCAAAATATTTGCATAATTAGAAAAAAACTACCTAGTTACTGTAAATGTTTGTTGCTGCAGTACATTAACCGTTTCACCACTGTAGACCATAATGGACTCGTCCATATCAATACATGGTAGTGTCTACTAAAGTTACATAGGGGTGAAAGAGTTAATGAAGTTATAAGGCTCTGACCCTGAACTGATTTTCATTGTCAGTAATCATCCTTTCTTCTGAAACCAGTTGTCAGATTGCAATGAAACTTGGTGGCAATCACCAACCTGTGGCTGAAATAAGAATCTTTATTAAAAAAGTAGCTTAACCCTGACAGGTTAGGGTAAAAAGGGTTTACAGAATGAATAACCTTAAAGCAACATCTCCTGGGATTGTGGGTATTATATGAAGATCAGTATAAATACTGCTGAAGGGGTTGATTCCCCAGGGGACTGCATGGTCGACCATAAAGGGTTGCATAGTGCAAAACCCTAAAAACATTGATAAAACTTACTGATGAAATTTCTCTCATACGTTATAAAATTGTCCTCAGATTATATAATTAAGAGGAATATTATTTACACTAAAACAAGAATTCCACAGGAGTGGATGTGTCGCCTGCTCAGTGCTTTTAGTAAGAAAAGTTGAAACTTGACAGAAATAAAAAACCTAATATATGTTGAACATTATTGTTTCTAGCATAACTACAAAATTTGAAAAGAATTGATTTAAAAATAAAAAAAGTTCTTGCATTTACTACACAATGCCCTTATTTGGCAATAAAAGGGGCATTACTCCACTAAAAATGCACGTAAACTTCTGAGATGCGAACTTGTCCCAGATATATTAGTATGCAATATGTGTACAAAGTTTGAATTCAATCAATCCAGGGAAACTCAAGTTGTCTCACGGAAACAAGGGACATCGCAACAGACGCCGCCGACAAAGTAATACCTATATATATGATATATATGTCGCCTCACCTTACAGGGGACACAAAAAGGACTACCCATGAAAGGGCAAAGAAAACATGGATTACCATTTACACTCAAGAAAGGACTACCACTAAATGGAGGAGTTTAAGCCATACATTCAAGTACATATTTCTGTGTTATAATTGAGTTAAATTGAACTTCCATGCAAATAATATTTTGTTCATTATTCCCTTCGTTTTGGGACACTCAGCAGTTTATATATTATTCATGTTATGCTCAAGTAACTATTAAGGTCCATGTGTTCATTTAAAAATATTATGCATATTTTTTACTCCCGTTTTAAAAGTTTTTGTCCAAATATCTTAACATTGATATGTATTTACTACTGTTATTGTATATAATGTTAAATAATATTATAACGACATTTTAAAACTTAAGTGGAGCGTAAATTTAAACTTGGCTTAGATCAATCATAAAAGTAGCATAATGTGAAGACATTGTGCGAAAATATATTAATTTTTATTTTTTTACACAAAATGATCTAAAACAGATCTGTATAAAATATTGCAATTGTTCACTGAATAATTGAAGTGATATATGATATTTTCATAACTTGACGTACTTCTATTTGGCTGTGGGGTTTGTTTGAACCTCCGTATGTGCTGACAAGTGCGTGTTTGACCTCCGGTGATTGGGGCACCTTGTGTCAGACCTATTAACAGGGTCTTAAAAATTGTATAGATATTACTGGTTTCAAGGCAGCCCTTTGTGAAAGTATTATTGTCTGTGTCAAATTCAGTGTTATATGTCTGTAGTTTTGTGTGTGTGTTTGAATACATAGCTGGTGAGATACCTTCAGGAACAAAATGATAATAAAAAATGACATCTGTGGTTGCTAGGGTAAAAAAATAAGAAATGGAAGTATACTACATGTACATATTAAGCTTTACCAAAACATATTATCATTTCAAAATACTAAGTGGTAATTATGATATGGAATATTCATTTCTCCCACAACCACTATAGGTCGATCTCATCACTCTCCACTCATTGTGTAAACCTGGCAGGCATTGGTTAAAACGTTTTGATTACCCACTTGTGGCCATAACACCATGAACGTTATTTCATTGGTCAATCTGCTAATAATGACGTCAAGTGACAATGGTGATGTCATGGTTTATGGCAATTGCTTTCGGATTGAAACGGAAATAATGAATTCCTAAGAAAAACATACAATTTATAGATATAATATCTGAGCATTGAGGGAGGGAAAGGGTCCAAGACTTGAAACAGTTGATTATCCCGTTTATCTAACTTTCGTTAGTCAATTTTCAAATTGCAAAAGTCACTTGGTAAACTTCATGTCTTTATACAATTTGAAAATTAACTAACTGGAGTGCTGTTTATTTGCTCAAAGAAGGATTTGCGATTGTCCTAATAGTTTGATATTGAGCTTTTTAATATGATTGCGCTAATGTATGTGTGTTTACCGTACCTAATCAATATAATAGGTATTTGATTTAATTGAACATCTCGCTTGGTGTCAAAGAAAGGGTTCGTACGAAAATTAATACATGTACACTTATGTATGTACAGCATTAACTATAGAAACACATGCTTCATATACGTTTATTGGTAAGAACTTGTAAGCCTTTACATACAGTACTAGTGTAGCAGTAGTCTATGAACTTTTACACATATGTTTAAAGACAGGATTTGTGCAAGAATTGATATGTACAGCACCATCCAAATTCTTGGAAAGATTATCCAGTATGATGTCCAAATAAAATATCTGGGAATAAGTTTCATGTAAAGGAAAAATGTTGGTGTTTCACTCATGCAAAGACAATAAAATTACGATATTACTGTCTCTTTTTAACGTCAGCCAAATGTTTTTGTAAGAGATGAACAAAATATTATTGAATTTTTTTTTAGCGAATAACAGTTGTATTTCCCTCTTTGGTTAAATATTTTTCATATTTTTTATTCGTCAAAAATTTCAAAATATTCACCTCACTCGTGAAACATAACTGCTTTTCACTAGAAATTGAATGTACCATCACAGTATATTTTGTATTATACTATTTACAAGATTTATATAATGTTAACGGAATACAAAGTTTTACAAAGATTTATTTTCCATTATAATCTCTGATGATACATAAGAAGAAGTCAAATCTTATTATTTTACATTCAAATGTTTGTGTTATCTTATTACATAACACTTGCTCAAGACGTCAATTAGGAAACTACGGATGGCTGTTCTGTTTATTACACATGTTTAAGAATGTTTCTTATTTAACTCGTTAGTAGCGTATGTGCTGTATAGCGCTGATCTTTTGGTATAGGATTGTTTTTTGTTGTTTTTACGACCTAGTAAAAGTATAACGAAATGTACACCACAAATATGTTGCCTTCATATCGTTAGGTTTCAAGGACTGTGGGCGCTTTACAATTTTATTTTTATAAAATTGAAATCAATCAAATAAGTTTGAGTAGCAAAATTGCAAAGTATTGCCCTCAATATAAAAACCCGCACAGTATTTAGCAGGTTAACTTTGCGAAATAGCAAAACGACACTCGGTAAAAATGTTGCTTATATAAAATTTCCAAATTAATTTTGATTGTATAAAGTGCTCGTTTGAGAACAGCGATATATCTCTGCACATATGTGAACCGATTTTGATTCATTATCTTCAATTCATATATTTTAATTCTTGCTATCGTTTTCATAGTAACATTAAAAAAATGTCTTCCATTTGATGCAATGAGCTTCATTGTTTGATGTTATTATATTGATGACAATTTGTTCTGTTTTTACTAACATGTGTTTAATAAATGATGAATGTTTACACTGTGGTTGGTGTCGGTGATCTTTTTAGCCCACCTTCATCTGATCACCCTGCGTCCGTGGTCCATTGTCCTTACCTAAACAATTCTTGTTATCGGTATTTCTCAAGAAGTACCAGAGGGATCTCAAATTTTATATGTAGGTTCCCCTTGGTCCACAGCTGTACATGTGCAGGGCAACTTTTGAGACTGATCGGTTAAACAACATGGCCGACAGGCAGCCATCTTGGATTTTGATAGTGAAAGTTTGTTATCTCTATTTCTCAAGAAGTGCTAGAGGGATCTTTCTCAAATTTTATATGTATGTTCCCCTTGGTCCTAGCTGTGCAGGGCAATTTTAGAGACTGATCGTATAAACAACATGGCCGACAGGCAGCCATCTTTGTTTTTGATATTGAAAGTTTGTTATCGCTATTTCTCGGGAAGTACGGGAGGGATCTTTCTCAAATTTTAAATGTGGGTTCCCCTTGATCCCTCGTTGTGCATGTTATATTTTGAGACTGATCATAAAAACAAAATGGATTAAAAGAAGAACTAAACAGATCTTTCTCATATTGCAATGATAAATTCTATTTCTTTCACATTAAGTACTGTACTAGTAAATATGTGAAATGACAAACCCACTTTGAAGGTTGGCTTTCACACACATCAGTATTAAGTTTAGATCAAAAGTTACCTCAATGTGCTGTTAACATGACACGATCAAACAGATTAGAGGAAAGAAGAGAAAAGATCGAACTGACAAAGAACTAATGAAGATGGTACAAAGGTGGGCGCCAAGATCCCTCTGGGATCTCTTGTTAGTATTGTGTTATGGCATGTCTAAACACCTTTACCGTAAAAATAGTGTTTGGAACATGGGAAACTACTGGTGCTTATAGTAGGCTTTAACAACAAGTCTGAAATATATTTAATTGGGGAAAATAATCCAGGTTTCCGCAAGAACATTTAAAAAATTTGGAGAAATTATGACTTTTTTCTAAATTTTATTTTTCATTCAAAGTTCGGCTGAATATTGTTGTTGAACGGCAGAACTGTTAACCAACATAAACATTGTATGCTGTATGGGTGTGCAATATTATAGATAATGAATAGTCACGAAGTTACAGTGAATATCACCTACAAGATAGCCTTAACGTATTTGTTTATTGAACGTGGTCTCTTAATTGTATTGCAACGGTTATACCAAAACGATACGAAGATTGTAGGATTTCGCGCAGAATTACTTCAAAAATAAAAAACGTTTGCAGTATGGAATTTGCGGCCCGAGTTGAGATTGTGGGGTTTAAACACGCAAACTCACTGTATCGTGAACATTGATTTGTGGTCGCTAGAATGATGTCTTCCGCGCGCTTGCTGTCACTTGAAGAAAACTTAACAAAAACCCTGTAAATATATCAGGTTTTCATTTATCTCGCACGTGAATCCAAACCAAAACACTAAACACACGAGTTGAGTGTGTTAACAGCCGATACAGCTTTGGGTGGTAAGGCCTTGAACCTGTTTACTAAAGTATCCCTGATTCTGACAGACGTGACCTTACACCAGCTAGCTGTAAACACTAGATTCATTATCATCTCGAGTCTTCCCCGAGCTGATTCATACTTATTTTATAAACGTAAACAATGGAAGAAAAATGGAATTGATGTAATGTGTTAGTTTGTTTTCAAAACCAGATATACCATTGTATTTAAAGTGTGTGACATTTCGAATAAATGTTAATTTAGAAAAAATCAAAAATTAAATGTCATGTATACAGAATTAAAATCCTTTAATCAAATTAATATATGCATACAAATTTGCTTCGACGTGATTTTGTTTAAATTCTTCTTAATGAACCTACAAAAACAACCGCTTATTGAAAGAATCTTTCACATGGTAATGTAGTGTTATCATCAACGCTAGGATGATATCATCATATATGAAATTATTTGTTAACTAAGCAAGACTTCTTTGAACATACTGCCTGCTCTTGATATAAATATAAACACTGATAGGTTTCAATACATGTCATTTTCAATTTAAGGTTCGGTATATTTGATGTTGAAATAGACTATGGCAACTCGAAGTTTTAGCCTACATGACGTATCGTAAAAACACTGCCCCTTCCCAAGGTCTGCTCTATTATTGATACGTAAAACGGTAGATGTAATATATACACATGATATGAATTAATAAATTAATATCAATATCTATTTGTAGGCGAAAAGCAAGGCAGTAACATTGTGTCTCGATATTACAGAGAAACGAAATATACAATTTTATTAAAGAAATTTTTTAATTGAAAAATCTGTTACTAAAATTACTATCTATATGCAAAAATTCTTCTTTTTATATACTCATATAGATTTATACGAATGTATGTATGATTATTTGATATATTCCTATTGTACACATCTCTACACTGAAGTTTTGTTTACAGAAAAAATAAAAATGTCATTTTTTTAATACAATACCGCCATAAATGTCCTTCATTTACATCACGTAATATATCCCAGTTGTTTGTATCAATATGTGCAGCTACAAGTATGGCAAGCCAACTTAACATTTATTCAAGGAGCAATGTCGATCCTGTATTTCAAAAAAATATATAAGATATCTTATATCGTATATAAGATATCTCATAAAGTATATGAGATATCTTATATAGTATATGAGATATCTTATATAATATATAAGATATCTTATATACTATATGAGATATCTTATATAGAAATTAAATGAGATGCTATATAAGATATCTTATATGATATATAAGATATCTTATATCGTATATAAGATATCTCATTTAATTTTCTATATAAGATATCTTATATAATATATAAGATATCTCATATAGCTATATAAGATATCTTATATAATTAAAGTCTCGTTACTAAATAAGATATCTTATATAGGAACGAGATTTTAACAAAATGTCGAAAATGAAGTCTCCCCGTCCGGAATATCTCGAGGATCTACGTAGGGACAGTAGGCTTGTTGTAACAACACGTGTTCCTGTCGCCGCCATTATGTCTGAGCCCACTTCAAGAGTGCGGGAAATGGCAGCCTCTGCTTTGGCCGCTATAAGAGAGACAAGGCGAGCTAGGCCTAGGGTAAATACAGCATCCGTACCATCCCTCTCCGCCATTGCGCCCAATGCAATCCTGAATGTGCTCCGAATGATTCTCGAGGGAAAAATTAGTTTCTGGTTTTTAATGCCACGAAATCTCATTCTATATCAGATATCTTATATAGCAACGAGATTTCAATTATATAAGATATCTTATATAGCTATATGAGATATGTTATATATTATATGAGATATCTTATATAGAAAATTAAATGAGATATCTTATATGCGATATAAGATATCTTATATAGTATATATGATATCTTATATTCTTATATAAGATTTCTCATTTAATTTCTATATGAGATATCTCATATAGGATATAAGATATCTTATATATTATAAAAGATATCTCATATAGTATATAAGATATCTTATATCGTATATAAGATATCTTATATACTATATGAGATATCTTATATAATATATAAGATATCTTATATAATTCGATGAAATACAGGATCGACATTGCTCCTTGAATAAATGTTAAGTTGGCTTGCCATATACAAGTGAACAAACTTCTGATGATGACAACCGAGTCGTTCCGATATAGAACACTGTAAGAAATAGAGTGAACTGCTGCTAAAGTACAACAATTAGTTGCGTGTGTCTAGACTTAAATTACTGGACATTTATATCAAACATTCGTCTCGTTTGTGAGTGTAAGGTAATTATCCTTGACGATGGTGTCTTTACGTCACCATCAAATGTGTGTCAGATTAGCATTTACGCATTGGCATATGACCCATATCTGAACAGATTAAATCCAACCACAGAATGACGTCAACTAACCATTACAGTCCAGATCTTGAGAATTCCTAATTGTGATATTAACCATATGTCAAAACTCATGCATACTGAGTACAAGAATTTTTAAACCTGTCTAAAAAGTCCGCCTTAGTAAGATTGGAAACGCTTGAAAACTATAATAAACAAATAATTGCTAGTAATGAAATAAATTTCAGAGGGAATCCCAAACTTGTCGCTATACGGCGATCTAATTACAACCTTAAAGGTGTATCGGATCTGAGTATGTTTGTAGTAATGGCTACTTCTATACGTCTATATTTGGTACAAGGACGAGAGAGAGCGAGTGATGCATGTTTTATAAAAATATCTGATTTACTCATATAAAAGATCAATTTCTCTTTATTTTGTGGTGTTTGGTCTGTTACGTGTATAGCTGTATTAGTGTAATATTATGATATATTATTATTTATATGGTATAAACTTTATCTATTTCAACAATTGTGAAACAAGTTGTCTAAGTTATGTTTATCACTCTTTAATTGTTGGCCTCGATTGAAGCGCGCAGTCCTAATGTACAAGGAAACCGGAATTCCATTGAAGCGCGCAGCCCGTGCATGTATGTATAAGGAAACCGGAATTATATTGAAGCGCACAGTCCTAATGTATAAGTAAACCGGAGTTCCATTGAAGTGCGCTGTCCTAATGTACAAGGAAACCGGAATTCCATTGAAGCGCGCAGCCCGTACATGTATGTATAAGGAAACCGGAATTCCATTGAAGCGCGCAGTCCGTACATGTATGTATAAGGAAACCGGAATTCTATTGAAGCGCACAGTCCTAATGTATAAGTACACCGGAGCTCCATTGAAGCGCACAGTTCTAATGTATAAGGAAACCTGAATTCCATTGAAGCGCGCAGTCCTAGTGTATAAGGAAACCGGAATTCCATTGAAGCGCGCAGCCCGTACATGTATGTATAAGGAAACCGGAATTCCATTGAAGCGCGCAGTCCTAATGAATTCCATTGAAGCGCGCAGTCCTTATGTATAAGGATGCCAGAATTCCATTGAAGCGCGCAGTCCTAATGCATAAGTAAACCGGAATTCAATTGAAGAGCGCAGTCCTAATGTATAAGTAAACCGGAGTTCCATTGAAGTGCGCAGTCCTAATGTATAAGGAAATCGAATTCCATTGAAGCGCGCAGTCCTAGTGTATAAGGAAACCGGAATTCCATTGAAGCGCGCAGTCCTTATGTATAAGGATGCCAGAATTCCATTGAAGCGCGCAGTCCTAATGCATAAGTTAACCGGAATTCCATTGAAACGCGCAGTCCTAATGTATAAGGAAACCGGATTTCCATTGAAGCGCGCAGTCCTAATGTATAAGTAAACCGGAGTTCCATTGAAGCGCGCAGTCCTAATGCATAAGGAAACCGGAATTCAATTGAAGCGCGCAGTCCTCATGTATAAGGAAACCGGAGTTCCATTGATGCGCGCAGTCCTAATGTATAAGGAAACCGGAATTCCATTGAAGCGCGCAGCCCTCACATGTATGTTTAAATTAACAAATAACAGCAAGATAGATTTTGTACACACATTTAATTAATATCCTACCGTACATACATATCAGAAAACATCCATAATCATGCACAAGTATAATTGTATACAGAAATACATCAAGTACATAAAAAACATCATATTGGCATTTTGGGGCGAACTCAGCATATAGACTTTTTATTGTTGAAACTATTCTTCAACTCAGTTGGCAGCTGGGATTTGTAGCTGTGGAGACAAAGTCCTGTTTGCTACAAATAGTGACTGATTGCCTCTGTTGTTCAGTTCTGCAGACTTAGCTGCAATACTGAGTTGAGTGCGAGTATACTATCCGTAGTCGTACAAACTTTGTTGTTACCGAGACTACTCCTATGTATACCTTGCTATACCAAACCGGATGAAGAAAAGCATCTTACGTGTTACAATTAAATTTAAAATGTTACCTTTTGCGGACTGGCTGTAACTCTTTGGCTATATTGCTCCAGTGCGACATTAGGTAACTATGGGACAATTTGGTGTCGCCACCCGTAAACTCGAGCTGGCTGTAACTCTTTGGCTACATTGCTCCGGCTCGGTATTGGGTTAGGACATATATAATTATTTTATTTTTTATAGTAATGTCTAAAACTGTAATATCTAATTATAGATGTTATGTAATATTATTACATATTCACAATTTTTTTAAGGGGTAATTTTTATATTAGAAATTAGTTATTAAATTTCTATTGAAAACAGGCCAAACTTAGGTGTATTATGATAGTAATATAGCTGAGTGCCCCAATTCCATTGAAGCGCGCAGTCCTCCTAATGTATAAGGAAACCGGAGTTCCATTGAAGCGCGCAGTCCTAATGCATAAGGAAGTCGGATTTCCATTGAAGCGCGCAGTCCTTACATGTATGTATAAGGAAACCGGAATTCTATTGAAGCGCCCAGTCCTAATGTATAAGTAAAACGGAATTCCATTGAAGCGCGCAGTCCGAATGTATAAGGAAACCGGAATTCCATTGAAGCGCGCAGTCCTTATGTATAAGGAATCTGGAATTCCATTGAAGCGCGCTGTCCTAATGCATAAGGAAGTCGGAATTCCATTGAAGCGAGCAGTCCTTACATGTATGTATAAGGAAACCGGAATTCTATTGAAGCGCACAGTCCTTATGTATAAGTAAAACGGAATTCCATTGAGGCGCGCAGTCCTAATGTATAAGGAAACCGGAGTTCCATTGAAGCGCGCAGTCCTAATGTATAAGGTAACCGGAATTCCATTGAAGCGCGCAGTCCTAATGTATAAGGAACCTGGAATTCCATTGAAGCGCGCAGTCCTAATGCATAAGGAAGTCGGAATTCCATTGAAGCGCGCAGTCCTTACATGTATGTATAAGGAAACCGGAATTCTATTGAACCGCACAATCCTTATGTATAAGTAAACCGGAATTCCATTGAAGCGCGCAGTCCTAATGTATAAGGAAACCGGAATTTTATTGAAGCGCGCAGTCCTAATGTATAAGGAAACCGGAATTCCATTGAAGCGCGCAGTCCTTATGTATAAGGAATCTGGAATTCCATTGAAGCGCGCTGTCCTAATGCATAAGGAAGTCGGAATTCCATTGAAGCGCGCAGTCATTACATGTATGTATAAGGAAACCGGAATTCTATTGAAGCGCACAGTCCTTATGTATAAGTAAAACGGAATTCCATTGAAGCGCGCAGTCCTAATGTATAAGGAATCTGGAATTCCATTGGAGCGCGCAGTCCTAATGTATAAGGAAACCGGAATTCTCCATTGAAGCGCGCAGTCCTTACATGTATGTACAAGGAAACCGGAATTCTATTGAAGCGCACAGTCCTAATGTATAAGTAAAACGGAATTCCATTGAAGCGCGCAGTCCTAATTTATAAGGAAACCGGAATTTTATTGAAGCGCGCAGTCCTAATGTATAAGGAAACCAGAATTCCATTGAAGCGCGCAGTCCTAATGTATAAGGAATCTGGAATTCCATTGAAGCGCGCAGTCCTAATGCATAAAGAAGTCGGAATTCCATTGAAGCGCGCAGTCCTTACATGTATGTATAAGGAAACCGGAATTCTATTGAAGCGCATAGTCCTTATGTATAAGTAAAACGGAATTCCATTGAAGCGCGCAGTCCTAATGTATAAGGAAACCGGAATTCCATTGAAGCGCGCAGTCCTACTGTATGATTAAACCCAGAAAACTAAAATGTGTTACTCTAAAAAACTTGTTTTCATACCTCATTTCTGTTGGAGTTACAGCGCAATTCATCATTTTAAGAAAAGAAATATCTTAAGTATTATCACAATGTACATATGCATAATATATAAGTGTAAAGCAAATCTATTCTCCTCCCCTTTTCCCTTCCATACACTCAAGATTTGATCACTGTACGTGTAGTAAGCGATACCCAAATACGAATTAAGCTGTACACCAACAACATATAACTACACGATGTCATGTTCACCGTACGATGTTTCTATAACTTAGAATTGCTGTGCAGCTACACAACACGACAGTTTGTCATTGTAATACCATTACATGATAGGTCGTTTGTTCCTTAAATACCAGTACACATATTCTCCATACAAACGGAATGCACACATTTATGAATCGTAGCCACTCGAGTGATACATATAGGAGCTAACATGAGTTTTCATATGAGATTTATGAAACGAGTCTAAGAATGTTTAGGTCACCTGAGCTTTAGCTCAAGTGAACTATTGCTATTCGTCTTCGTCCGTCGTCGTGCGTCGTGCGTCTTCCGTTAACATATTATATTTTCAACTTAAGCTGAAATACTGACAGAAGGATTTCATTAATATTTCATGGGAAGGTTACTGACATATCCCTGACCAAGTGTTTTTATTTTTCGGGTCGATCACAAATCCAATATGGCCGACATGGCCGCCATTTCGAAAAACTATTTCAAATTTAAAGTCAAGTTCTACTGGGCCGATAGAACTGAAACTTAATAGGAATGATCGACTCATGGTCCTGACAAAGTTTTGACATTTCTAGGGTCAATCAGAAATCCAATATGGCCGACACGGCCGCCATTTGGGAAAAAAACTATTTCAAACTTAAAGTCAAGTTCTGCTCGGCTGATTGAACTGAAAATTGGTAGGAATGGTCGACTCATGGTCCTGACAAAGTGTTGTTATTTTTCGGGTCGATCAGAAATCCAATATAGCCGACACGGCCGCCATTTTGAAAAACTATTTCACACTTAAAGTCAAGTTCTACTGGGCCGATTGAACTGAAACTTGGTAGGAATAATCGACTCATGGTCCTGACAAAGTGTTTTTGTTTTTAGGGTCAGGAATCCAATATGGCCGACACGGCCGCCATTTTGAAAAACTATTTCAAACTTAAAGGCAAGTTCTGCTCGGCTGATTGAACTGACACTTTGTAGGAATGATCGACTCATGGTCCTGACAAAGTGTTGTTATTTTCGGGTCGATCACAAATCCAATATGGCCGACACGACCGCCATTTTGAAAAACTATTTCAAACTTAAAGTTAAATTCTACTGGGCCGATTGAATTGAAACTTAATAGGAATGATCGACTCATGGTCCGACAAAGAGTTGTAATTTTTCGGTTCGATCAGAAATCCAATACGGCCGACACGGCTGCCATTTTGAAAAAAACAATTTCAAACTTAAAGTCAAGTTCTGCTGAGCCGATTAAACTGAAACTTAATAGGAATGATCGACTCATGGTCCTGACAAAGTGTTGTTATTTTTCGGGTCGATCAGAAATCCAATATTGCCGCCACGGCTGCCATTTTGAAAAACTATTTCAAACTTAAAGTCAAGTTCTACTGGGCCGATTGATTTGAAACTTAATAGGAATGATCGACTCATGGTCCGACAAAGTGTTGTAATTTTTTTGGGTCGATCAGAAATCCAATATTGCCGCCACGGCTGCCATTTTGAAAAACTATTTCAAACTTAAAGTCAAGTTCTACTGGGCCGATTGAACTGAAACTTGGTAGGAATGATCAACTCATGGTCCTGACAAAGTGTTGACATTTCTAGGGTCAATCAGAAATCCAATATGGCCGACACGGCCGCCATTTTGAAAAACTATTTCAAACTTAAAGTCAAGTTCTACTGGGCCGATTGAACTAAAACTTGGTAGGAATGATCGACTCATGGTCCTGACAAAGTGTTGTTATTTTTCGGGTCGATCAGAAATCCAATATGGCCGACACAGCCGCCATTTTGAAAAACTATTTCAAACCTAAAGTCAAGTTCTAATTGGCCGATGAAACTGAAACTTTGTATGAATGATTCACTCATGGTCCTGATGAAGTTTTGTTATTTTTCGGGTCGATCAGAAATCCAATTTGGCTGCCGCGGCCGCTATTTTGAAAATAACTATTTCAAACTTAAAAACAAGTTCTAATAGGCCGATTTAACTGTAACTCGGTCTAGGAATGATCAGCTCATGGTCATGACAAACTTAAGTTAACGTTATACTTAACTATATTTTACTTAAATTGATACATATTTCAACAACAAAAATAAATACTGTAGGACTCAGGTGACCGTTAAGGTCTATGGGCCGCTTGTTAAATTTAGCGAGCCTCTACAATGTACGTCTGTTGATATTTACAGTAAATCTCCACCTACAAGAGGTCTTCAAAATGTCGAACATATATCAGCGTCCTTCCACTAACTTTCTCAAAAACGGCCACGGCTACTTTTGTATTCCTCCACATAACTCCTCCTCACCTAAAGTCTCGGGCACCTGTTTCGTCCATATCCTCAAATGTACGAACTCGCTTAATCTCACGACACAAATTAATCGTGTCGTAATATAAAATGTTATTCCTTTTATTCCATATACTGTTATTGTCACCGCCTATTAAACTGATATTCACAAAGTCTCCAACACAATATTATGGAACTAAACATGTTTCTCCTCCTGTTGCCACAGCCGTATACAAAATGGCGACATCTTCTAGTTTCTGCGTCGTAACCATACCACGATAGGCGGGTACTACATAATCCCTGTTCCGTAGGTAGGGGCAACATGCACAGATCGTCTGAAAAACAAAATGTGAGTTTTTTAATTATTTCGTTGAACATCTACATTAAAATCCATATTGGTATTACACCAGGTATATTAGAAGACAATGAAGCTATATGTCACACCGCTTTTTAATTCTATATAAAGCTGTAAAATGATTCCGGATGTTTTGTGTACACATCCATAAAAACAGGTTTTCAGAAACGTTGTAACTGTAACTGTAAATGATGCAATGTTTGGCTGGGTATTTCCACATTGTGAGATAAGAAATTGAAATGTAAAATTGTGTATGAACTAAATAAATACTTACTTAAAACTTCACGAAGGCTAGGTTCATTCCCAGCATGTAAAACGGAGACTGTCCCAATAGTAAGGTAAAGAAATATCCACGTCTTCATTCTTTACAGCAGCTTTCTATTAACAAAAACATAAAATAAAGCAAGCTTTTCTTGTCACAAGATACCGTTCACTTTTAGACACTAACTTTAACTCTCTACCTTATCATTATTCCATGTTTTGATAATAATATACAGCATTTGATATAGCGCCCTATCGAGCTAACAGAAGCCACTAAAAAGAGCTTTACAGTACATAGATTATTACAATTAGCATATACACAATGTACATTAATCAATTCAATTTTGAGGAATTCGTAGGAGCTGCCTTATCAGGCGCTAACTACTAGTCCTATGCCACCTGGCTTATATCTCCCTATGTGTGTATGCCTGCGTGTGTGCTGGAGATGTAATGCGTCGTTCTGTTTGTAATGGGACCGTGCTTCCAATAGCATTATTTGTAGTGCCACCTCACTTGAACGCTAGAGCACAAATATCGCAACATCCACCCCAGACCAATTTATACTCCACCTGGGTTGATGGAGTTGTGTGGGCAGGAGAATAACAATTTCTCTGAATATCCATGCGTACGACGCATTAAATTTGTTAAATTGCTTCCCTCTAACAAGTGTGATGCTGGTCTAACATGAACAAATAGAAAAATTGATAAGTCCATTATTACTTGTAACATACCGACCAAAAAATGTATTCCCGTTTATACTCATATATCTATTTTCTTTATCGAAATAAATACATTAATCAAATTAAAATAAACAAAATAAAATGTTATGAAGAATTCAAACAAACACATATAGTTATACATACATTTATATATATATCACCAATGAAATAACAAATACATGAGATTGTTTTCAATTTTCAAAAAATTATAAGGTGCATTTATTTTAAAAAACAATCCCGTGTATGTGATAGAGTGATCATGCTAGTACAATAAACCATCACTCTCACCTTAGGTTTTAGATGACAGTTGGTCGATATCACACATAGACACAGTACTCCAGTAAAACGAAACTTCCCACGTTCTAGTGAATGGAAAACTCAGGAAAACTTTGCACAAACTGTATACCTCTTCTTCAACGAGTGGAATGCCCTTTTTATTTGAATTTTGCTGTTTTACGAACGTCGTCCCTGTTTAATGGCCACTGTGAGGCATGTAATTGGTGCTTGAGATGACAAACATTATCACAAAATATAAATCTGAATAATTTTCATTCATAACCGGCCTGATGAAGTGGATGACTGACGTACTACTCCAGCAATTAACATCTACAAATGTATGGAAACCTTCAGCGTCATAGCTTTTGTGGCTACCTCTTATATGCAGGGAAGAGTTTAGCTACAACACAAATACGTGTCGCCTGCAACCTTCCACGTCTTATTTTTTCTTGCTTAATTACAAAGCAAAATACAATTTTAAAGAAAATTCAATTGATACCGAATGCAAGAACGTTACTGATTATGCATATCAAAACTATTTTCATCTTAAACTATTTCAAAATAGTATCGGATGGTTGAACCATCAAACATTTCTTAGATATAATCACACAGGGGTATGCGACTGTACCAGACATAAATACATTTGCGTCTATCATTTTCCCAACTTATATTCCCAGAAGTTGAAAACATGGCTTTAAACGGCATCTTCTTCCAGAGTTAATTATAAGTTATAATATTTAAGTTACGCATACCTGCTTCTATCTCCTGGCTTTATATCTCCTATCTTCTGGCTTTATATCCCCTATCTCCTGGCTTTATATCCCCTATCTCCTGGCTTTATATCTCCTATCTTCTGGCTTTATATCTCCTATCTTCTGGCTTTATATCTTCTATCTCCTGGCTTTATATCTTCTATCTCCTGGCTTTATATCTCCTATCTTCTGGCTTTATATCTCCTATCTCCTGGCTTTATATCTCCTATCTTCTGGCTTTATATCTTCTATCTCCTGGCTTTATATCTCCTATCTCCTGGCTTTATATCTCCTATCTCCTGGCTTTATATCTCCTATCTCCTGGCTTTATACGAATTGTTTCATACTTCTACCCCTGCTTTCATTTATCAAGATATTGCTCATCTCAAATCACGTGATGCAACAATTCGTGTATCGACGTTTGAAAGGAGTGATCTTTTCTAAGAATATGAAGGACCCGTGTCTGTTTGGTTTGGGGTTGTTCGCGACAGTTAATAGTTGTTGAGCTATTGGTAAACTTTCACAAACTCTGAATTACAAAATACAATATTGACATCATATATTATATAGCACTCTATTGATATTTTATATTAAGTATACAATATATTAAATAAGTTGTATAGCACTCTATTGATATTTTATACTAAGTGTACAATATATTACATAAGTTGTATAGCACTATTGATATTTTATATTAGGTAAACAATATATTACATAAGTTGTATAGCACTATTGATATTTTATATTAAGTATACAATATATATATTACATAAGTTGTATAGCACTGAATTGATATTTTATATTAAGTATACAATATATTACATAAGTTGTATAGCACTGAATTGCTATTTTATATTAAGTATACAATATATTACATAAGTTATATAGCACAATTGATATTTCATATTAAGTATACAATATATTACATAAGTTGTATAGCACTTTATTGATAGTATATATTAAGTATACATTATATTAAAAAAGTTATATAGCACTGAAATAATATTATATATTAAGTATACAATATATAAAATAAGTTATATAGCACTCAATTGATATTTTATATTAAGTACACAATATATTACATTGGTTGTATAACACTATTGATATTCTATATTAAGTATACAATATATTAAATAAGTTGTATAGCACTTTATTGATAGTATATATTAAGTACACAATATATTACATAAGTTGTATAACACTATTGATATTCTATATTAAATATACAATATATTAAATAAGTTGTATAGCACTATTGATATTTTATATCAAGTATACAATATATTACATAAGTTGTATAGCACTCTATTAAAATTTATATTAAGTATACAATATGTTACATAAGTTGTATAGCACTATAAATATTTTATAATAAGTATACAATATATTACATAAGTTGTATAGCACTCTATTAAAATTTATATTAAGTATACAATATATTAAATAAGTTGTATAGCACTATAAATATTTTATAATAAGTATACAATATATTACATAAGTGGAATCTAATCTGTTATGTCTTCTACAATGCGTACAATATTACCCATTGCATTTTTATAAACGAAATTTACAATAAGTAACGGTTATCGTTCTAACAATTTTTATACATATAAACGGTCAAAGTTAAGTAAAGTGAGCACCTTTACCATAAGATGAGGTATTGAAATCTCTACTGGTTTATAAAGCTATCATGATCATGTGAGGCTGGCGATAAGGAGTATCTGGCATACACATTCTGACGAGAAAAACCA
This sequence comes from Mizuhopecten yessoensis, assembly GCF_002113885.1. Taxonomy (NCBI): domain Eukaryota; kingdom Metazoa; phylum Mollusca; class Bivalvia; order Pectinida; family Pectinidae; genus Mizuhopecten; species Mizuhopecten yessoensis. The sequence goes on from NW_018408684.1 coordinate 268,956, forward strand.
AACCGTCAACTCTGTCGCACCTATCACAGGTACTAGTCTCGTCTGTCAACACCCATGTTATATAGTGTGGTGTAGTGACAGACAAGGCTAGCTATAATGGAAAATTTCAACACGAAAAGACAACAGGAGCCGACAAAGTGTCAAAATAATATGGACAAAGACCAGACACCTTTACAGAAACATAGAGGTGAAACAAGTCCTCCGGAATTGTATGTAAGTGGTCATCTACTATATCGGATCATCAACAAAAATAATATTCTTGGAATTATTTGAATTCGAAAGTAAATGAGAGTGAAGCTATCCTCGCTTTCTTCTTAAATTTGTATTTATTTTCAATTCAATTTTATAAGAATAGAAAAGTACACAAAGGAGAGGTACCCATGCTTTCCCTTTGGAATACCAACAGCTTTTGAAATATTTAGCAAATAAATTCAACAATAGAATTAATCATATAAAGATATAACGTATTACATCATTCATGCTTCTTCTTGCCAGAATTTTGAACAATTTGACAATAATTGACATTCTTTTGAAAACAAAATACTAATGCCAATTTACTTAGTCTAAATAATAATGTGTCACTTTCGGAAAGTTGTGGATTTTGGCCAATTCTATAAAGCGTAACATAACTATTAATAACAGTAATGATACAAAAAATCTTACTTTTTGCAGACGGTTTACACTGATAGAAATAATCTGGGACATTGTGATGACAAAGTACATAAAAATCATAGTTTTAGCATTGAACGAGAGAGAAAGGAGGATGATATGGGCTTTAGATAACAAACGGTCCATTGATCGGTAGGTCGGGTGGTCGGGTGGTCGGGTGTTGCAGTGGATAGCGCACTTGTCTTTCACTAAGGCGGCCGGGGTTCGATTCAGACGTCAAAGTATTGGGTCACCTGCCCGACCACGTCGTTTTCTCAGGGAACTCCGTTTTCCTTAAACAGTTATACCTCATGCGCGCTTACATCCGGACCAACAAGAGGGATACATATCAGTAATAACTTGTTTCATAATTGTTGTATATAAATAAAGTTTATATTTATTTACGTTCTATTGTAGCATGCGAATGTATATGGTGCCTCTGTATAGCCGTATTCCGTCTTTCTCAGTCAATGAACATGTGTGTTGAAAGTTGTGTTGCGAGCTACTCAGCACCCATCACATGAAAGCCTTAAATTATCGCAAGATTTTCGGAATATATCGCAAACATTTCATGGTCATTTGAAATCTTGTTATTTTGTATGCATCGATTTCTTTTATGTTTTAATTTGATTAGCATGTATCACCAAATATCAACAACAGTACTTCGTGTTTAGCTACACCAGCACAACAGTTAAAAGTAACCGGACTTCAGCTGACTCCTTGACTGATAAAAGAATGGGAACCACCTTTTTATGTACAAACGTGAATTGTTGTTATGCGAAAATAAGTCAAGTAGTCTCATTAAATTTATCTTTTTCGTATCAGCAGTCCCAAGCTCTGTTGGCTTGAACGAAAGATATGTTCAACAACATTCGGCATTATACATAACATATTCTAAATCATTGACATATTCTCTTATCATTATAATGGTTTTTTATTGAATTTTTAGCTAGATAACGTATATTTCTGTTAAAAGAGAAAGAAAAACTATTTTAGTTATCAGCACTGTTATGCTGTTGGGTTAACCTCAGTGCCCAGACTGTGTACTGTATGATATTACACTAGGTCTACGCGATTGAGTTGAAGCGGTCTGGGTGGGCAATTTGCGTCACCCAGTCATTATGTTGTTTACTGTGCAATTGACGCAAAATGTATCATGTTCCTGATGAACCCGGTACTAATTTAAATGTAGATATAAACTAGAAGTGCATGTCGGAGAACATCTCTATATATGTTCTCACTGTTATACAATGTAACATGATATGTGCATATTGAATTTGTGTTGAAACTTCACACATAATAGGCCTAATCGAATGATTTTAACTATAAATCGAGAATCATTTTGATTTATTTGCATTAGTTCAGTTATAATATCATCATCAAAATTTGTTTTTTGAACCATACTGATAAATATATACCTCAGTCAATGTTTTGCTTTATTTTTATATATATATACTCTTAACTCCCGAACTAGAAGTAACTGAATGACTTACTTGACCGAGAAACACCAGAACTGTACCTTGTGACGTCCTACACCATGGGAGCGGCCACATCTAATTTACATCCAACCACAAAGGTGACCCAAGATACAACGACAGTATGCAAATTGTCCCGTTAGTTTTCAGGTGACAGGAAATTGCTATTGTTTTATTATTTTCTGTCACATCATTTGATGGTATACATCACGCATTCACACACATTGCCATCCTTTCTGCGCATTTCCTTTATCATCACTTCCCATGGTCTTTATTGCATTAAGAATAATAAATATTTCTAGTCGCGGTCATTCAGTTCGGTTTTTCCGCCGCGAAAAGATACAGCATCATAGTAGCCCACTCGAATACGAAATCTATTTTTAGAGTTAAGACTTGTGAGAGCGAGTTGTTTATCACTAAAGTTAAATCAATGCATGTGTACTATGCATGTTTCTTTTTTTTTTTTATCAACAATTAACATCATTCTTATGTTGTGATGTGCTTGTTTTATTAATGGACAGATACAGAAGAAACATTACCATCACAATTTTGTATCTAGAATAACATTTCTTTTACGTATAGTGGCTTAGCTTATACGTATATAATTTTACATAACCAAAATTTACAGAAATAAACTAGCTTACCTGCAATGCATTTATGTTAAACACTTAACAATAACATTTCAGAATGGTTTGATACGTCACGCTTACAAATGCATGTATATATTTCCAAACATTCAAAACATCGTTGGAGTGGCTCATCATATACATACTGTTAATGTCTTGAAACTTACTCGGTAAAAGTGTTATAAAATCATCATAAGTAATTTGGTTTGTTAGAAGTTGGAAAAGTACAAAAGATAACACATCATAGTTAAATAATTTATTAACACTGGAATACAGATGTTACTTTGCTATGAAATTAATTTCTGAAATCCGGAACTGTTTCACCTTTTTTATTTTCTATTTTCATATTACCTTTAATACTTCAAGTTCTTTATTACTTTTAGTCGGTTGACTTATCATTTTTAACATATATACAGAACAACATGATACAAAGACAACATACAATATGATACTTACACACACACACACTTTGGAGAGTGAACACTAACCAGCAATCAGCTCAGATCTCCTTTTGTTTGTTTGTATTAAATACTTGCCAAGATTTCTAATGTCTGATATATTCTCACGATTGAGTACAATGTAGTTGAATTAATTTATACATGCTTGTGTGTCTTACATTATATTTCTTAATTAGTTTCAACCTTATATCAATATAGCAAGGACATTTTAAAATGAAATGGAACTCATCCTCGGCATCATTCAGGTCACATACACAATCTGTTTCGTCTTTCAGTTCTGTTATATCTGCCACACGCAGTATTTAACTTATGTGCAGACATACGAATTTTACATATTTGTTTTAAATAATTTATATTTACAGGTTTTGATAAATAATACTGGTGATCAAAATTACACACGTATTGATACAACGTTCCTTTTTTTCATGCAAAAGCGTATCTAAATGTAATGGATGATACCGACGCAACTTAATCAATATATCATTTCTTATGGTACTATAAAGTGGACATTCCATACAAAAATGGTACGAGTTTTAACAGGGGTAACTACAAGCAACGATGGAAAATCAGTTAAGTTTACATGATAAAGATAAGTATTTAGTGCACTGCAGTTGTGTCTCAATTTAGTTAGTAGAATATTAAGATGACGAGTTCCGTAATTAAATAGAGCGGAGGTATCTTGTGATCTTTATGTATATAGTTTTTAAAAGTATTCAAAGTTGGCTGGTTCCTGACAGTTTCCGCGAGGCTATTCCAGAATCTGGTAGTTGTTGGTAAAAAATATAATCTAGTACTTGTAAGATTGTGACAAGGAATAAAGTAATTGATATTATTTCTCAATGAGTAGGGGTGTCTTTCTCCACCTAAACCAAATAGTAATGTATACAGGTATGATGGTGTCAGTTTGTTATGCATTTTGTAAAAAAGTAAAGTTTTCTCTTTTCTCTTCTACTTATTAAAGTTTCCCATCCAATTTCAAAATATGAAGATTGTTTACTAGCATACCTAGGCAATCCTGTAACAACTCTAGCCGCTTCTAGTTGAAGCTTTTCTAGTAAATCGATATCAAATTTAGAACAACCGCTCCAAAGTTCACAAGCATATTCCAATGTTGGAAGTAAAAAATATAAACACATTTTACGAAGTACTTTTCTATTTATTAAATATTTTAATTTTCTTAAAGCGTTTACATTTTTCAACGCTGACTGATATACATTTTCTATATGATCACCCCACTTAGCATTAGAGCTGAGAGTCACACCCAAATGCCTATGGTTTTCTGAGAATTGCAGAATTGTCTCGTTAAAATACAGTTCAAAATATGTATTTTATTAGAGATAAATAATTTTGTTTGGCTTTGTTCGGATTAAATGTAACTAGCCATTGTTTTGACCAATCGTCTACGCATTTCAGGTGATGATTAATTACAATTTCAATTTCTATACAAGAAGAAGAGGCATACATCATTTATGTGTCGTCTGCAAACAGTCGAGACACACTTAATAATTTATCAACTGTATCATTAATAAAGATTAAAAACAACTAGGGCCCTAGCACTGAACCTTGAGGCACCCCTGCCCTCAAAACCTGATTATCAGAGTAATATTCGTGGATAAAAACGTTTTGTTTTCTGTCCTTAATATAATTCTCTAGCCATTTTAAAATATTATCTGAAATACCAAATGCTTTTTACATTTGGCTTTGCTATAAGACCTCTGTGCCAAACTCTATCAAAGTCCTTTCAGATGTCACAAAAGACAATTCCGTCTTTGCGTATGGCAGAGTTATCTTCTCTTGGGAGCAGGTATTGATTGTTACGTCACTTGTTTGTGAGAGTAACTTCATCAATTTTTGAGAAAACGAGTTAATTTTCCCGCACAAACCAATGACGTAACAATCAATACATGCTACCAAGAGAAGATAACTCTGCAATACGCAAAGACGGAATACACGTATGTTTCTGTCCTTCCATATTCAAACAAATATTATGATAAATCTAAATTAGCTGGTGCACTGTAGAGTGACTTGGCATAAACCCTGATTGGTAAGTATAATATAGATTTTTTTTCTAGAAAATAACTATGTGTGTGTTTTACATACGTTCGAAGACTTTGCCTACTACTGATAGTAAAGAAATATGTCTGTCTGTACTAGACTTCCCAGGTAAACTTCCATTGACAGTTACATGCTGTGTTATTATATTATATACCGATTTCCAAGTCTCTTGTGGTTTAATACTGCTCTGTAAGTTACACAAGTATGTTCATGGGACTACACACTGGCGTATTGCATGTATGTGTATTTATACAATTATTTGATACACAAACAGTTATGCCAGTGGTCTTGGACGGTTAGACCAGGGTGGGGGTGAGGGCTCTCCTCAGCAAATACATCTCACAGAAATTTCATTTAGATAGATCTCTTCAAATAGGTGGCAATTTTCAACATATTTGGATTTTAATATTGGTTGTAACCTAAAATAAAGTTCTGATTCCAGGACATACCAATACGAGGCTCGATACCCATAAAGGGACCCCCATGAACTGTTGCAATATGCGCCAACCAATGAGGAAAGTGACCAGGTCGGGAGAATATGTGAGGGAGCTATGGCCTCAACTAGAAGGGAGGTCTCCATCAAGGAAAAGTTTGAGTTTTTGATGAGAGATCATGTATTCCCAGTGTATCTAAACAATTTATGTGTGATAAAATGGCTTTGCTGGACACTTTTGAATCCATATTGGGCCACAACTGCACAGCATGTATACTATGTCTGGCAATCATGCAGTCCATTTAATGACCACGTGTTAAATCTTTATTGCAGATAATAATATTTTCTTAAGAACTGACCAGGGGCGGATCCATTTTTTTTCGGACAGGTGCTACCATTCCCGTAATCTGAACCATATAGTGTTGCACAAAATTAAGTTAGATACCTGTCTTGGCTAGCCACCTTGTACTTTCCCAACTTGCATTTTCTCAAAAGTAAAATACCAGAGTGGAAAGAATCATGAATATATTACTTATTGTTTTTTGTATTTATTTACATGTATTTCAATTTTTACCAGAAAAAACTACCTGTTTATCCATCATGCAAGAAAGGATTCTCGGATTAAAAACTTTAAATTTAACACTTGTACCCTGTTACTACTACGGACCACTGACCTTACAGGTACAAACGTCTATATCATGGTTCGCTGTTACTTATTATGATATTCTATTTGCCAGAGAAAAATAATATAATAAACGATATATTACAAAAAAAACGATTAAACTGTTTTCGATCGTTTTTAGGTTGTCTGAACCGGAAGTGAAATGCCCTATAATCATCAGACATAGATTAATGTGAAAACCTGATAAAATATTAATACAAATTGATGAAGTAATAAATGAAATCATTTGTTATTTGTCATTCATATCAGCTTGTTGAAAAAAATCGAAAAGATTTCATTTTGTCGGCGTAATGATCAGTATGTAAATTCTACTCTCACTTTCAAATAAATTCGAGCAAGAACTAAGAACTATCGTTATACTTCATCCTAGCTAACGATATCGTAATGTAACAGCAAATAAGATGAAAGATGTGATATAAATGGTCATGATTTACCTATTTTGCACCGAGAAGTTGCGTTACATTTTGGCCGATTAGCGGCATAATATTTTTCCACGCCAAGTAAATTACGATCACGTGACAATCACATGCCTAGCAAGTCATGCGGTGAAATCAAATTACATAGAAACAAAAACAACTAAAAACACAAATATTTAATCAAATATTCTTTTCAACGAAAATGGTCTATATTATATATAAAGCAGTCGTTGTCAGTTGTTTACTTTGGATCGATTGCCGGCACCATATGCTGTCAGGACGGCATGCCCCGATTTTGACACTTTTCAACGTAGACACGAGTAAATCACCTTGTAATGCATAGAGAATAGAGAAACCATTGCTTTAACGATTAAAAACACACGTCTTCCTTCTGGAGTAATATTTTCAATGAATCGGCATGATTTCCTCACATGACGTGTCAAGGCAACCGCTAATATTAATGGAAGGCATGCTCGTTTTCTTATCAGAATTTATGTCAAAAAATATCGGTAGGCTAGCTAACGGAGCCATGTAAGAGATGGTTTTAATCAGATTGGCCTAATCATTTCAATTTCATACACAGTCCTACAGTGTATTTTAGATAGCAATTGACTACCGCGCATGTTCTGATCACCTCGGGCGATGTACAGTTAGCCCGACCTATTGTTCACGCCAGAAAAAATATTATAATAAGCGGGGTCCAACCTTTGACCATATCATAATAAACGATTTAATTTCCTTAGTTAAAGGATAAAATCGGTACATGGTCATGGGAAAAGAATTATAATAAGCGACATCATAATAAGTAGGTTCAACTCTAGTACAAAAAACTCCTATAATATAGCAAAGATATATTTTCATAACATAAAACAGTATACAGAAATACTGCGTTATCAAATTGAATAAATATGTAACAAGTTTGTAACAAACATGTCTTTCAATCCCTGTCTTGAACACCCCGCATCATGTTTCATATTCACCAAAATTCCAAAATCTGTAAGACTATGCGGAGGAAAGTCACTCACGTGTTATCAGTTTGATATCAGGATGTAAAGTTACCGCGCCGAGATGTCACATCGATGTTGTCGGCGCGGTTAGCGGTCTAAGGGAGATATATCTCCCCAAAATTCACCACGCTCTTCCCCGTTTTATGAAGCTCCCTCTTGAATGAGGTGGTCTTTCGTGAAGTAGCTGATTCTCTGGTGTTGTTCAAGATGCTGGAGATGATTGTTCTCTGGTGGATTTGGACAAGGTCGGGTCACCCCTTAAGCATATATAGGGGACCCCTAGCAGGAACACAGTATCACCGTGCCCTCTAGCGGAAGTTCAGGCCCATACTTCGTAGATCTGATTATGTTGAAGGGCTTAGTTTCACGGTGTCCTCCTCCAAGGTACAGGACCATTAAACATATAAACTTTATTGTTGAGCATAGCCATACCGTGCCCTTGCCAGGTACTCAGACATAGTATTTGGATACTATGTCTGAAGTTTCAAAAGTGGAAGAACGTCCTTTACTTGTATGCTGACTGTGACAGGGTGTTGATAACACAATCCAACCCCTGAGCAGATGACCGCTCACGGGGCCGATCCCTCACAGTTTCCGGACAACGGTTTGGCAGAAAACCACTCTGTCTCTAGAGACCCGGATGCTGCCCGAGGGGCAGAGAGCCGTCTCTTTCTGAACCTCCTTATTGATAACTGACTTAAATAGAGCTTTTGACTAAAAGCGGTTTTCCAATAGTACAATGTGATCCCATTTACCTGGGTTACAAAAATACACAGGGAGTTTTACTGTCCTTACTCTTATTACTAAACCATACGACCACAGCAGTGCCGTGTAATTTATCTGCTATGAAACTATTGTCTTGTCACCCCTAACACCACTCTAGTCAACTTTTAAGGTGCTCTAGTCTGCATAGCTGTGCCGGTGGTTACCCCACCCGAGTGGGTTACAGCACTATCTGATTGCTCCGCGACAGTTGAGCGACAGTGGCCAGGCTTCTGTAATGGCAGTACCCTGTCCTTGGCAGACTTTCCCGCCATAGCCTCGTGGAGGGCTTCACTCAAACAGTTCCCTGGCCCCTGCGAACGCGTTCTATCGCATTTAATATATTCATTTACCAGCGGCTCATAAGATAAGACGAAGTCAACATGTATTGTAAGTCTCTTTTTCCAGTTTGGTTCCGGTAGACGGGATAAGGAACGGTCATAGTCACAGTATACACCATCATTGACGAAATGGATCTGAAGGACACCCACTGTGTTTCCATACTTGTTCTGTTGTCAAACCGTTCACAGTTAGCTCCAACCGGGTGACTGTTCAGTGGCTCTTCCGAGAACCTCACTGGCCTCTGGTCCTCGCTGGGAACTTTATCGATCTCATTATAGACAGGAGCTTCCCTGGGAAGTTGAGGGATGGCCTCTATTGGCTCGGTAACCCTGTTGTCCCCGTAGGTACTCTGGCCCCTCCAAGGAACCATGTATGCTGTAAAACAGATCCGGGCTTCTCTGTGGAGATGGGATATCACCTCTACATGTTCTGTAACACGAAATGGCTGTCCTTCTGTCATGATGACGGACTTGCCAGTGTCATTCTGTCATTAACACTCTCATTATGGATAGTTTTGGTGGTGTTGTTAAATTTTGGGCAAATTTAACAGTGGACGATGTCCTCTGCTCCTCCACCCGCGGTGTAATCGGTATTACCTGGCTACCAATAAACAGGACGCCTGCATCTAAGTCGATGACACAGTTGTTCCTTGACAGGACATCCCCCCCCCCCCCCCCCCCCAACAACATGTCGTCCATGATGGGGGCCTCACATACGGTCCAAGGTATTTCGGCATCTCCCATTCCGATCTGTATAGGTGCCTTATTTCCCATATTATCTCTACATTGCGGGTAAAACACCGGAGCCTCACTCGTTTCCCAAGCACTAGTGGCCCCTCGAGCTTATCTACCAACACGATAATCTGTGGTCGGTTCCCTTCATAGTTTTGAGGGGAACCTCGGTCGCGTTCCGGAGAGCGGTAGTCACCCCTATATGGAGAAGATTACGGACGGGCAGACACACCGCCCGCACTAAGTCGGGCCAGGAATTTCTTTAGCTTCTGTAGTTCATCTTTTAAAAACTGCACAGGGTCCTTCTCTACTTTGTGTCATCTCCTGACTAAGTGCCCTCAGCAAATTCCTTCTGCCTATTAGGGTAATGTGGTGCGCGAGAACCAAACAGAGCACGCTGATTGGCTATGGAGGCCTTGATGCATTTCAGAGCTTTGTGCATCATCTTATGATTCCTTTCCATGGCTCTCTGCGCCGCCATCTACACGCGACAGCCTTTAAGGAACGCCTCTGTAGCGATCAGATTCCTCGTTGTGGTGTCGGCATGCGCAAAGCCATCTCCAGTTATGGTTTGAATCCGCTGGGCAAATTCTGCTAAGCTCTCATTCTCCTCTTGGTTAGTGAAGTTCAGTTCTCTGCGGGCCACCGCTGAGACGTCCTTGTCGCTGAACCGTTCCTTCATCTTCGTCTTGAGCTTAGTAAACTCAAGAGTTCGCGGAAGTTTGTCGGCGTACTCCAACGCATCACCAACCAGACAATCAAAAAACCGCTGTATAGTCTTACGGTCCGACCATCTGTTATCTTTTATTATTCTCTCGAATTTAAGAGCGAAAGGATCTCACCGCTCCTTACCTGAGTAAGTGGGCATCTTGTGTCGCTGTGGACTTCTTAGTAGAGTTCTCACAATGGGGTCCCGTGACCACTTTTCCTGGACCAAGGTTTAAAAGTTGATTTTAGTCAATTTGAGGGTGCTGATTAAAATGAGCTGAGGTGAACCTCGTGAAAATGTGGGCAAACTCGGCCAGACGCTAAAATTCAAAATGGCCGCCACCAGTCGTCACGTATATCTACAAAAATATGTTTGCGTCTAGACGTCCGTTTCATATGATTTTTGAATTTGATTAAAGTAAGCGTTAGGACGAAAAATGGTCTGTTATTTGTTTGCTGCCAAAAACCAGGATAACCGCAAGTTGACTGCAAAGGAAAAGACCAGGAAGTCACCCTTAATGGTTTGGATGCAAAGTTTTCAACTTTATCCAGTGTAAATTAGATGAAACAACCATCGTATGAAATGTCTGGTCAATCATTTTGTTTATTTCGGGTTTATCGTCCTTGCATCAGCCAGAATCATATGGTTGTTTTTGTTTGTTTTTAATTAGTTCAACGTCCTATTAACAGCTAATGTCATTTAAGGACGTGCCTCTATCTGCGTTGTGTAAGCGTTCATGTGTGTGTGTGTGCGGAGACAGGGTATGTTGATGTACTTGCCTCCTTTTGATAGCGCGGATCTGATGCCGACTTTATAGTGCTATCAAACTGCACATGTTGTCTGGTCAATGAAACATGTAGACATTCCGTCACCATCTTCCTCTTTATCCAGAGTCACTACATATAACTGTGTCATCATTACTCTCATCATCCTCATCATCGTGCAAGTATATATCTACTCATAAGTCATGTCACAGCGGATGCAATACAATATCTGGCTTCTATGGACATGGGAAACAGAAACTCAGGAGGCACGCGATCTTTTGAATGATGTTGCAAAGCTTTTCCAGTGACACAAGAGGCTCAGTTGAAAAGAAGTACATGTGCCGCATCCCACCACATGAAGTGCCTCTAGATAAAGATGAAGATGGTGACTGAAAGTCTACATGTTTCATTGACCAGACAACCTGTGCAGTTTGAATAAAGAATATGTCTTTTGAATCCTACTGCATGACCGTAAGAAACGACTAATGTGGAAGCCCCTGTAGAATTTTGGGGTTTCGTCCGTGTCTTCTACGAAGGGGAAATGGAAGAGACAAAAATTGATCTGCGTCCCCCATTACAACACTTTAGATCTTTTTCGTTTCCTTCCTTTCCTGTCTTCTTTCTATTCTAATTACTTGCTGTTTGTGGCGGCGACTACCTAGACACCCGTTCTAATATTAACCATTGGGGATTTGCTTTTATGCCCTTTATTTGGGGACATAAAAGCGACCAAAATAAATCTGCTGCATCCATTGCAATATTTAGGATTTACATTATATTTCTTTCTATTTCTAACTACCTTTTATTTCCTTGCACCTTGCTTGGCAATACCTCACTGTTGGCTTTAACGTTGAACGTAACAACGTTCGCCCAGGTGAGGAAGGCAATGGGTTCTGTCCCCAGGTCGGGAAATACCTTAAAGTCCTTAACAATGGTAGTTGTTATTCCCCGCTAAACGTTCAGCATTTAGGGAAATGGCAACAACTGGTTCACCCGTTGTCAGCATAATGTGACCAGGCGGAATGCTGTGCTGGGTGCCTTTGGCATGGTATTTCAGAGAGATAGCACTATAAAATTGGCATCAGATCCGCGCTATCACAAGGAGGCAAGTTCACCAACATACCCTGTATCCGTCGCACATACACACATGCACGCATACACAACACACATGGAGACACGTCTTTAAATGACCTTAGTTGTTAATAGGACGTTGAACTAATTAAAAACAAACAAAACCAATCATATGAGTCTGGCTGATGCAAGGACGATAAACCCGAAATAAACAAAATCATTGACCTGACATTTCATACAATGGTTGTTTCATCTCATTTACACTGGTTGAAGATGAAAACTTTGCATCCAAACCATTAAGGGTGTCTTCCTGGTCTTTTCCTTTGCAGTCAACTTGCGGTTATCCTGGTTTTTGGCAGCAAACAAATAACAGACCATTTTTCGTTCTAACGCTTACTTTAATCAAGTTATTATACTAATAAATAAAGTCCCTGACCCTTCAAACATATGTTTAGACCCAAAAATCATATAAAACGGACATCTAGAAGCAAAGATATGTATTCTTTTGATATACGTGACGACGGGTGGCGGCCATTTTGATTTTTCGCGTCTGCCCGAGTTAGCCCACATTTTCACGAGGTTCACCCGAGCTCATTTTAATCAGCACCCTCAAATTGACTAAAATCAACTTTCAAACCTTGGTCCGGGAAAAGTGGTCACATGTTGGAAAGGTAGCTGCGAAGGGTCATATCCCCGAGGATAATTCCCCCTCCCTGCTTGGGAAGCGTCAAACTAGGCTTGACATCTTCCAACAGGAAGTCAGCCTCTTTTTCATTGGGCGATGATAGGCATGGCATGCTGTGACCTAAGGGCAGATTCATTTCCTCCTCAACATGTGGAGCAGCTTCTATTTAAACCCCCACTTAGAGGCAATGGGTGCTATGGTACCTCCAGTATTCCATGTTTTCACATAAGACCCCTGACCTTGACCCCTTACATACCTCCCATCCTTCGGGATAGCCTGTAGGATGGGGTCAAAACAGGACTCTTTCTGTTTAGGAACCATTGCCCGAGGGTCAGTATATGGTATACCCTCAGGTAGCATGGAGGTAGACTGAGATGTACATCTATCCCCCCAGAGTGACCAGCTATTTGTTTGTTGCCCTTGGCTACTGACATGCATGTACTGACCACCCTTAGGTGTAGTCAGTAACATAGTGGCTGGACTAGAGGTCTTCTTTGGAGGCGAGGCAGCACAAGCCGCCATGCTCTCTTCTGTTTTTTTAAGAGCCTCGGTCTCAAATGTAACCACTAAGTCTCTTAAGGTGGCTCGACACATCGTCATCAGCGTCCATTTTCGTGACATACTTCCGGAAAAAGTACAGCTAGGACTCAATTATCTTAATCGAAATGTGCATGTACACCGTGTCGTCATTTCCGTATTGCGTATCGGGCATTCAATATCGTAGTGCAAATTATAGTAACACCTGCTGGGCCGTTTTCGTTTAAACGGTCAAACCGATCGGACCACTGTTGTTCGTTTATTAAATAAGGTCGGACCTAGTAATCTGATGCTGCTTTCAGGCGAGTCTTGAGAAAGCCTTGCAAGGCCTGCATACACATTTGCAGGTCCGCCAGGATTTACACCCGAAATTGTTACATTTATAAACGGTCAAACCGGTTGTTCCGCATAAACGAACAGGCCCATGGTAAACAATAGTACACGTGCGTGCCGATGATATGTCAACACCCGATATCAAGATTTTACCGGGAAATGTATACTCACACGTACTTCAGGAATAAAGCTTTCCAATTCATAGACATAAACAGACTCACGGGAAGACAGTGACATGAGACCAGACGACCTCA